>NW_026252007.1:0-205597 GCF_025201335.1 Gilbertella persicaria
GTCCCTCCTTATGGAAAAATAGTTAAACTTTCCCTCTTAAAATAAACTTTGATGATTTTAAACCTTTATGAAAATAGACAAGCATCCGCTGAAGAAGCGCAAGTTAGTACCCTCATCCTTAATTTCCATATTTCAATCAAGCGTATTGTCAATCTTATACACATTGAGAAGTAATAAAAATCAGAACTCTGTGTATAGGTTAGACAAACCAAATCCATCCTCTGCTTGTAACGACATGATGATTTTTTTATTTCGTAATTCACTGCTCTGTCAAAATTGCTAATACATGCGGCTTCATTGTTCAGAGATGTAATATTCTATTCTTCCATTGAAGTATTCTATCGCAAGCTGAGGGTATCAATTGTCATTAAAAATCCATTCAAACAAATGCACTGTATCATCATTCATGTTTGACGGCCAAGAAGCTATGGTTACTTTCATTTCTTCGTGTAAAATATTCTTTTGATATCTACCTCTCACTATTTCTTCATTAGTACACGCGCTTGTTGAAGGGGTGGCATTCTATCTAGAGTTAATGGCTACTTGTGTCTGTGAAAGTCTTCATTGTGTTAGATGAATAACATGAAGCGCCAAAAACAACATCATCGGGTGCTCTTTTCATAGTTTTAAACGTGCAATTGTTGACCTGTGTCATTTCTCTGGTTGCTTGTGGTGATTTCCTGTATGAAAAGTATCGTCTAGGGCGATTTGTGATGAAAAAGAAAAAAAGTAAATTTTTGACGATTCTGGACAGGTATACCCCTTTGATTTTTTTTCACAATTACAAATGCGATTTTCAATCAACTTTTTCTCGATTAAAAGTCAATAAAATCAAGCACGTAGATATGCGTTCGATAGCTCTGAGCTATGGCTACTCTACGGTGGCTCTGGTTTTTAGAGTGTAATATGAAAGTTGTTCCCAAGGGCCAGAAAACATCAAAACAGTTTTCTGGCTCTGGTGCAATTCTTTAGCGCACAATCTCTTAATATTTCTACATCAACATGTTTGTCTATAGCCGCCCTACAGACTTTGTTATTATACTAGCTTCTCAAAACGTCTTTATGAAGGACTTTCCCGTGAACTCTTGTTTTATGATCCAAAAAAATCAAAAGATTTCCCATTAAAAATTAAAGCCCGCTCCTTTTTTGTTTCTTCTTTGGTTGAAAGTCAGTCTTATTAGGGGCTTATGCACTTCTTTTGTTTGTTTTTAATTCATAAACAAGACGATGTTGAAGTATATAGCTGAAGGAGTCAACTAGTAAGAACCTAGGTCTTCCCAGCCGTTCTCTCTCATGCACGAATATAAACCAAGATCTTGAAACGAACATACAACGCGATTAGTAGTTCTATATGGCTGTTGAATCATTTATATAAACGAAAATTGCTGGTAAACTGCAAGTAGGATGCATTCGAGGTGGCTTGTTTGTTGATATATATATATATATATATATACTTTCTTTAACCTTAGCAAGACCTCATTTTTTTTCTTTTTGTTACTCTTATTTTTGCTGAGAAAATGCTGAGAAGGCAGAGAGAAAACAGAGATGCTGCTGCTGCTCAAGAGATACAAAGGAGTAAAAAAGAAGCTTACAAAAGATTTATTTCTGCCTATGTCTTAGGATCTAATCAAGGTATTTATATATTGATTTTGCCGACATTTGCTCACCTATTCATAGGTTTGAGTGATTTTGTAGACGTCTTGTTGAGTCGAGGCATACGTATCAATGATCAAGGGCTAATGCAAGCCACAAGAGGAAACATAATCATATCTTCTACTAGCCCGGTAAATTTTGTAACAAACATTGATCAAGAGGAACAGTAAGAGGCATTCATGCACGGATGATAGCAAGAAAATAAAACGTGATATGGATATAATTTTTGCAGCAGCTGTATTTATTATCTTTTACTTTATGATGTTGAATTTGGGAATGCTTCAACAAAAAAAAAGGGGGTGATGCCATTTAAAAGCTTGGAGTGTACACTATCAATTGGACAAATTCCCATCTTTTTTGCTTTTTCAAAATGGATTCAGAAATGAATGAAAGAATGAGAGAGAGAGCAGTTACGGATATGAAGCTAGCGTTTGATGCTCTTGACATTCAAACAGATGAAGGTTTTGATCTATTAGACATTAATACTCTAACTTGAGCTTTCTAAAGATATGGAACTGTTTGTCAAAGCACTGAACAGTGCAGGGATCAAATGGCAGAATGGACAGATCCATTGGAACTCTTTTCGCTATGCTTTCAGTTTGAACACTTTAGATCAAAGAAATCAGCATGCTACATTGGTGTCTCCTGATGTTATGTTACCTAACGCCCGTTTTTTTATGTTGGAATCGACAAGAACTGCACCTATTGTTGTTCAATCAATTAATCAAGGAAGCACACGACGAGACAGAAGAAACAGAACAAGTAGCGAACAATCTGGAGTTGTTGAAGCGGATAACAACTCGCTATATTCACAGGCAACCACTGCTGATGATTATGCGACTGAAGAATCCATAGCGGATGAAGACTTTGTTTCTGGTGAGGAACAAATAAATGATGAGGAAGATGAACTAGATAGTGAAGAATATGAATAATCTAATTAAGAGCAATAAACTATGCATATCAATATTGCTTCATAAACCAACTTTTGTTACTTTGATTGTTATCTTGGATACAATAGATCTTTATTAATTACTGAATCAGTAATGCTATAAGATATACGGATGATGTGCATTTTTTACTGTTAACACAATATCAGTTACACTGTTAGCATTCTAGCTGTTATCTTGTCATCAATAGTTCACGATGGGCTATCCCTTCTTGGTTTTGTTGAACGCAAAACAGATATGACTTGGAACATTACTGCGATCAGTTTAACAGTGAATACCAGGAACCAATAAGCATCAAGCACCAATGAACATTACTATGTATATCAAAATTATTATTATTGGTGATGCGCTTAGCCAAGTCAAAAATCAGATCAGAATCAAATATTGAAGCTGCTTCCTTTTTTTCTTCTGCTAATAACAATGAATAATAACAACCGTCAGGATTCTACTGAAGATTTAACCAATGCCATCACTGATGATGATACTCAAGAATACATTGTTGAGGAACATGAACCTGAAACAGGTACATTTCGTATGCCTCCTTTGCGAATGCCTACAACTGAAATAAGCGTAACACAAACCTTCCTTGATCCAAATGTACCTGCTGAAGAAACTGAAACTGAAACTGAAACTGAAGCTGAAAGAAGAAACAGGCGAATTTGGGAAGAGCATTATGCAGAGTTGCGTGAAGGAATGTCAGAGAGACTCGAGAGAGAAAGACGTCTTCAAGAACGCAGACAATTTCTTAGAAGAATCAGAGGACAAACATTGAACCAAAGAATAAGAAGAAGTAGAAGAAGGCCTCGTCCTTCGGTACCCAATCAACCATTCAGTTCACATCAGGAGCAAGAATTGCAAGAGTTAATAGAACGTCTGATCATAACTAATCCAAGAATAAGGGTGAGAACTGATCATACATCAAGAGGTAGAGCTGAGAGTTTAATATCTACATGGCCTTCAGCGGAAGAATTGCCACAAGAACAGCCTGAAGAACAAACAAGCAGGAGAAGACGTTTAGTAGCATCACCTTCACCACCTGCCCAAGAGCCAGTAGTAGCTCCTCCTCAAGAAACAGGCAGGAGAAGACGATTAGTGCTGTCACCCTCACCTCCAGGTGAAGCTTCGGAAACTGCCCCACCTAGGCGAAGACGACGAATGCTTGTCGCAACTTCCTCATCATCTGAAGAAGACGAAGAAATGACCGAAAGATCGCCATCGCCTGAAGAGGTTGATCAGCCTCCTACTCTCAACATGCAAGGGTACAATGAGATCTTTCAAAATCTCGAAACTGATGAAGAGCGTATAAACTTCATATTCAAAGGTCAGTATCGCGATCGTAGATACGGCCTTCATCAAGAACCAACAACACCGTTGCAAGGCCTTTTTTATGCTGTAGACATTGATGCTGTGTCTATCCTTTGCCATGAAATCCCTATTGCTGAAGGAACTCCACTCTCCTTGTATATCTTACCAGATTTCAGGCTTGTGGTTAAGCAAAACAAAGGAATATACTATGAAGGAAGACCTCTGAACAAGATTCCTAATATGTATATGGCCAGCTTTGGCCATACAAATCGATTTAAAGTTAATATCTTTTTTCCAAACATTGGCATTGATACCTGTGATGTTCAAAACGAGGCTGTTGACTTCTTTGTGGATCGCATCTTGCTGCCAGCCCTACGTGAAGTTTCTATGCCACAGTCATTGCATCGAATCCCATCTAGTGCGCAAGCTGAAAGAAGCAGAGCATCAAGACGAAGAGGTATTTACTCATTTGATCCCATCTACTACTATGAGAATGAAAACATGGACACACTTGCTGCTTGTATGCGTCGTCAAATACAAAATGTAAACGCGACGGACAACAGATATGAGTCATATCATGCGTTTGATAACTTCTTCTTTTTGTTTATACTTACGGTAACAAGAGCGAAATTGAAGTACATCAAGAAGCTGATAGAGCCTTTTATCAACAGCAATTTACCAACGCTTTCAGTGACTTGAACTATCATACCATAGATCCAAGAAATGTATTTTTAGATATTGGCGTGCATATCGGCAGAGAGGGATCAACTGGACTTTGGTTGCTAAATAACAACAATTCTCCCGTGCTTGATTTGTATTTTGAGCAAGTGAATCGGTCAGAAAAATATCTTCGTTTGGACAGATTCGCACATATTACTAACATTGGTGGTTGCTCATACAGAGCTCATATTCCTGGTGGTGTTGGCCATCATCGCTTAATAAGACTCCAATGCTACCATACCATGAAAAGTCCCTATTATGCGAGAGACTCGTCTGGGTACCGGCACAGTGCTTTTGATCTTACTGCTGATCAGTTGTATAAAAATACTGAGCTTGCGATCAATACAATGCATCAAGTGCAACGAATCTTGATGGAAAACCAATGGTCAACTTACCCAGCTCGTATAGAGTTCAGTCTTAATATGGATAATGCTTTTAACCTCTTGATCAATATGGATGCTGAGATAAACCGTATCTTGAACAGTCGGGAACCGTTGATAACTTTTATAGATACCCAAACTGTCTCCTTGTTCATTGTCAATATGATACACTCGTTGTTGTTGTATTATCAGAGTGTTGCAAATCAAAGAGGTTTGATCAACACAGAGCAAAGTTTGACTACGCTTGCACTGATTTCGTATTACTACAGTGGTGTCTTATCTCGGCCATATGATTACAGTTACTATAGAAGATTGATTCAACTTTTGAGTCGATTGCGATCTCCAGTGGGATCATTGTTCCAATTTGATCAAGAAAATTTTGAATTCAATCTGGAAACTCGTCGTTGGGAAGTAACAGAGATGTTGGATATGGATCAGCTGTTACGAATCTTTTACAAGTCAGCACTAGACATTCGTAGAGGCACTACTGCTTGAGATCGCTTTGCGCCACCGCCACTACGTCAGTTTACGGCACCTACTGAGCAACAAGTTCAACACGAGCCTGTTTTACGACAAAGATATACTGAACCTCTCGTTCAATTAGTAGATCGGGCATTTCCTCAAGAAGAAAGAAGAAACTTTCGAGTGAGAGTAACTCGACTTGCACAACGACCTCCACCACGCGACTATACAGCTCCGAACGTGCAACAAGATCAGCCCGGACTTCCTTTACGTCAGAGAGGAACACTCTTTGCGCCACTGCCTACTAGTGACTACACGGCTCCGACCCAGGTACAAAGTGTAGAGATATTTGACATTGGGCAGTATCAAGCTGATCCTACCGCACCAATATGGCCATTGATATTCGAAAGAGAAGCGTATAATCGTAGTACTGGGCAATTTCGTTTCTATGTCAATTTGATTCAAAGGGAAGGTATCACACAGAAAGTAATTGACACTCTCTTGAGTTGTCTTGCCTTTGAAATATTTAACTTGCACACGCCTGCTACAATTGCAAACTGCTTGGTTCGAGGCAAACAAGTAGAAGATATCACTTTGAGGGTATTACAGTCAGAGGATCAGTTTAATGCCACTTTCAATGTAAGTAAGATACTATTATAAAAGCTTAGGTTAAACATGATTAGGTCAATACAGTTCATATTGTAGATGCCACTCTGCTCGACTCTGCCAAAGACATTTTCCCTGACCCCTCAACTAGAGATATTGCGACTTTATATGTACAAACAATCTCTTCAGCAGCAAGAATCAAATATGTCTACTGTCGAGTCGCCTATCTTTATATGATAGCCAATTTTAATTCAGGTGGTTTATATACTGAAGCTCAAGAGTTTCATAAGCTCGTTGTAGAAAGAATGCAGGCCTTGTTTCGTTTTTTCCCTGTTTTTAGAAGCGACATCAACCTTCTTCGATTTGGTATTATAAGAGGTGTTAATCGTTTACACTTCCACAGAAATACTACATTCATTTAAGTATCTGAATAAACAATAAACTGACAAGCATCAAATGCATTTTTTTTTTTTTTTACTTGAAGCTATTAAGCAGTCTCTATAAGCCTTCTTTGGGTTACTTGAAAACAAATCCTACCTTGGGAATTTATTGTCGCTTCATTGTCTATATATCAAAACATTCGCCCAATGAAGATACTATTGTTCAATTCAACTATAAAGTTGAACAGATTTAGCTTTATCTCTCTTTATATTTGTCAATATGAACCGTGCTCAAGATTTTAAAAACAAAATCCACAAATTTTTTCATTTCGGTGGTGTTATTGAAGCCATCACAGATAGAATCGCGGAACTCACCTTACAGCAAGTAGGAACTGATTCTATTTTGACAGATGAGGAAATCAGGCTGCTCCGTGATAAAGAAAGATTGATGCGCTTTAAAAATGCGGCTGACAGTCTTACTGGTATTTCATTTGAAGACTTTTTTGACTTGCGTGGAAATGAAGGTATATCATTGCTGTGAAAAGGATGAAAAAATAACTGGAAGATGACATTAGGTGATGACAATGATTTCTCCGATGGACCACCCTCGACCTTTCCTGTTGCTGAGCATGAAATCAGGCCAGCACCACAGCCTGTGCCAACTTCACCTGAGAGAGAAGCAAGAGAAAGTGATCAGCAGCGCCAAATACCACAAGCAGGCCAGCCTTTTCAAACTGCATTGGAAAGAGTGACAGCAGCAAAATATAGTGATCAGTTTGAAGATCATGTTCAAGAAGATGAAAGGCTATTTGAAATTAGGGTGATACCTGAGCTGCTGGATGAAGCACCCATCCATGTTGTTCAACATATAAATATGTTTCTTCGACATGGTGTGATAGAAGAAACTTGTAACACACTTCTGCGGTATTATGCTCGCAGTATCCCAAATGCTTTGGCTTCTGTTAACAATTACACCTTGAATCGACAATTCCCTGATACTCAAATGCATCATTTTGCTTCGATTAACAATTTATTGACCCTTTTTGATGTAAGTTGTAATGGTATACATGATTAAAAAGTCGTTAAAAGTTATATTTTAAATTAGGAAACAAGAGTCCATTTTTCTGCACCAAAAAATGGCAATTTCAGAGAACGTATATCAGTCATTTTTCCACCTCCTGCACCAGAATTGGAAGGCCTTTTACATGAATTGGCTAATCCTAGAACTGGTGAGTCAACAAAAAAGAGCGAGAGTATTTGCTCATATAGTATACTGTGATATAATCACTAATAAAATGGTCAAATCTATAAGTCAATCAGAACCAAAACGGCCAAAAAGAAGTTCTTCCTTATTGAAGGCTATGTTTTGTTTTGTATTTATACTATTTGTATGATAATTGATTATCCTTAATTTGGGACTGAGTGTGTATACACTAGCTTATCGGTTGAGTGGATTAAGGTACACAAGAACTGGGTACATGATCAGGGCACAGACCTCGACTACCATTGGTATTGATGCAGATGTCAATTTGTGATTATGTGATGGTCTGATCTTTAACATGCTTCAACTAAGATAGAAGACATCCATCGAAGCTGCGGATAAAACTGTGATTGAAAGATATATTTATAAATGATATTAATACTTGCTCTTTTAAGGCATGACTAGTGTAAGAAGGGATGAATAATGCTGTGTATACAACACCTGTCTACACTCTGAAATGTGCTGTCTACACTCAAAATGACCTGTCTACACTCTGAAATGTGCTGTCTACACTCAAAATGACCTGTCTACACTCAAAATGACCTGTCTACACTCTGAAATGACCTGTCTACACTCTGAAATGTGCTGTCTACACTCAAAATGACCTGTCTACACTCAAAATGACCTGTCTACACTCAAAATGACCTGTCTACACTCTGAAATGACCTGTCTACACTCAAAATGTGCTGTCTACACTCAAAATGACCTGTCTACACTCTGAAATGTGCTGTCTACACTCAAAATGACCTGTCTACACTCTGAAATGTGCTGTCTACACTCAAAATGACCTGTCTACACTCAAAATGACCTGTCTACACTCAAAATGACCTGTCTACACTCTGAAATGTGCTGTCTACACTCTGAAATGTGCTGTCTACACTCTGAAATGTGCTGTCTACACTCAAAATGACCTGTCTACACTCTGAAATGACCTGTCTACACTCAAAATGACCTGTCTACACTCAAAATGACCTGTCTACACTCAAAATGACCTGTCTACACTCAAAATGACCTGTCTACACTCTGAAATGACCTGTCTACACTCTGAAATGTGCTGTCTACACTCAAAATGACCTGTCTACACTCAAAATGACCTGTCTACACTCAAAATGACCTGTCTACACTCTGAAATGACCTGTCTACACTCAAAATGTGCTGTCTACACTCAAAATGACCTGTCTACACTCTGAAATGTGCTGTCTACACTCAAAATGACCTGTCTACACTCTGAAATGACCTGTCTACACTCAAAATGACCTGTCTACACTCAAAATGACCTGTCTACACTCTGAAATGTGCTGTCTACACTCTGAAATGTGCTGTCTACACTCAAAATGACCTGTCTACACTCTGAAATGACCTGTCTACACTCAAAATGACCTGTCTACACTCAAATGACCTGTCTACACTCAAAATGACCTGTCTACACTCAAAATGACCTGTCTACACTCAAAATGACCTGTCTACACTCTGAAATGACCTGTCTACACTCAAAATGACCTGTCTACACTCAAAATGACCTGTCTACACTCAAAATGACCTGTCTACACTCAAAATGACCTGTCTACACTCAAAATGACCTGTCTACACTCTGAAATGTGCTGTCTACACTCAAAATGACCTGTCTACACTCTGAAATGACCTGTCTACACTCAAAATGACCTGTCTACACTCAAAATGACCTGTCTACACTCTGAAATGACCTGTCTACACTCTGAAATGTGCTGTCTACACTCAAAATGACCTGTCTACACTCAAAATGACCTGTCTACACTCTGAAATGTGCTGTCTACACTCAAAATGACCTGTCTACACTCTGAAATGACCTGTCTACACTCAAATGCTGTCTACACTCAAAATGACCTGTCTACACTCTGAAATGTGCTGTCTACACTCAAAATGACCTGTCTACACTCTGAAATGACCTGTCTACACTCTGAAATGTGCTGTCTACACTCAAAATGACCTGTCTACACTCAAAATGACCTGTCTACACTCTGAAATGACCTGTCTACACTCTGAAATGTGCTGTCTACACTCAAATGACCTGTCTACACTCAAAATGTGCTGTCTACACTCAAAATGACCTGTCTACACTCTGAAATGACCTGTCTACACTCAAAATGACCTGTCTACACTCAAAATGACCTGTCTACACTCAAAATGACCTGTCTACACTCAAAATGACCTGTCTACACTCTGAAATGACCTGTCTACACTCTGAAATGTGCTGTCTACACTCAAAATGACCTGTCTACACTCAAAATGACCTGTCTACACTCTGAAATGACCTGTCTACACTCAAAATGACCTGTCTACACTCTGAAATGACCTGTCTACACTCAAAATGACCTGTCTACACTCAAATGACCTGTCTACACTCGAAATGCTGTCTACACTCAAATGACCTGTCTACACTCTGAAATGACCTGTCTACACTCTGAAATGTGCTGTCTACACTCAAAATGACCTGTCTACACTCAAAATGACCTGTCTACACTCTGAAATGTGCTGTCTACACTCAAAATGACCTGTCTACACTCTGAAATGACCTGTCTACACTCAAAATGACCTGTCTACACTCAAAATGACCTGTCTACACTCTGAAATGTGCTGTCTACACTCAAAATGACCTGTCTACACTCTGAAATGACCTGTCTACACTCAAAATGACCTGTCTACACTCTGAAATGTGCTGTCTACACTCTGAAATGTGCTGTCTACACTCAAAATGACCTGTCTACACTCTGAAATGTGCTGTCTACACTCAAAATGACCTGTCTACACTCTGAAATGTGCTGTCTACACTCAAAATGACCTGTCTACACTCAAAATGACCTGTCTACACTCTGAAATGACCTGTCTACACTCTGAAATGTGCTGTCTACACTCAAAATGACCTGTCTACACTCAAAATGTGCTGTCTACACTCAAAATGACCTGTCTACACTCTGAAATGACCTGTCTACACTCAAAATGACCTGTCTACACTCAAAATGACCTGTCTACACTCAAAATGACCTGTCTACACTCAAAATGACCTGTCTACACTCTGAAATGACCTGTCTACACTCTGAAATGTGCTGTCTACACTCAAAATGACCTGTCTACACTCAAAATGACCTGTCTACACTCTGAAATGACCTGTCTACACTCAAAATGACCTGTCTACACTCAAAATGACCTGTCTACACTCAAAATGACCTGTCTACACTCTGAAATGACCTGTCTACACTCAAAATGACCTGTCTACACTCAAAATGACCTGTCTACACTCTGAAATGACCTGTCTACACTCTGAAATGTGCTGTCTACACTCAAAATGACCTGTCTACACTCAAAATGACCTGTCTACACTCTGAAATGTGCTGTCTACACTCAAAATGACCTGTCTACACTCTGAAATGACCTGTCTACACTCAAAATGACCTGTCTACACTCAAAATGACCTGTCTACACTCTGAAATGTGCTGTCTACACTCAAAATGACCTGTCTACACTCTGAAATGACCTGTCTACACTCTGAAATGTGCTGTCTACACTCAAATGACCTGTCTACACTCAAAATGACCTGTCTACACTCTGAAATGTGCTGTCTACACTCAAAATGTGCTGTCTACACTCAAAATGACCTGTCTACACTCTGAAATGTGCTGTCTACACTCTGAAATGTGCTGTCTACACTCTGAAATGTGCTGTCTACACTCAAAATGACCTGTCTACACTCTGAAATGACCTGTCTACACTCAAAATGACCTGTCTACACTCAAAATGACCTGTCTACACTCTGAAATGTGCTGTCTACACTCTGAAATGTGCTGTCTACACTCTGAAATGTGCTGTCTACACTCAAAATGACCTGTCTACACTCTGAAATGACCTGTCTACACTCAAAATGACCTGTCTACACTCAAAATGACCTGTCTACACTCTGAAATGACCTGTCTACACTCTGAAATGTGCTGTCTACACTCAAAATGACCTGTCTACACTCAAAATGACCTGTCTACACTCTGAAATGACCTGTCTACACTCTGAAATGTGCTGTCTACACTCAAAATGACCTGTCTACACTCAAAATGTGCTGTCTACACTCAAAATGACCTGTCTACACTCTGAAATGACCTGTCTACACTCAAAATGACCTGTCTACACTCAAAATGACCTGTCTACACTCAAAATGACCTGTCTACACTCAAAATGACCTGTCTACACTCTGAAATGACCTGTCTACACTCTGAAATGTGCTGTCTACACTCAAAATGACCTGTCTACACTCAAAATGACCTGTCTACACTCTGAAATGACCTGTCTACACTCAAAATGACCTGTCTACACTCTGAAATGACCTGTCTACACTCAAAATGACCTGTCTACACTCTGAAATGACCTGTCTACACTCAAAATGACCTGTCTACACTCAAAATGACCTGTCTACACTCTGAAATGACCTGTCTACACTCTGAAATGTGCTGTCTACACTCAAAATGACCTGTCTACACTCAAAATGACCTGTCTACACTCTGAAATGTGCTGTCTACACTCAAAATGACCTGTCTACACTCTGAAATGACTGTCTACACTCTGAAATGTGCTGTCTACACTCAAAATGACCTGTCTACACTCTGAAATGTGCTGTCTACACTCAAAATGACCTGTCTACACTCTGAAATGACCTGTCTACACTCAAAATGACCTGTCTACACTCAAAATGACCTGTCTACACTCTGAAATGTGCTGTCTACACTCAAAATGACCTGTCTACACTCTGAAATGACCTGTCTACACTCTGAAATGTGCTGTCTACACTCAAAATGACCTGTCTACACTCAAAATGACCTGTCTACACTCTGAAATGTGCTGTCTACACTCAAAATGACCTGTCTACACTCTGAAATGACCTGTCTACACTCTGAAATGTGCTGTCTACACTCAAAATGACCTGTCTACACTCAAAATGACCTGTCTACACTCTGAAATGACCTGTCTACACTCAAAATGACCTGTCTACACTCAAAATGACCTGTCTACACTCTGAAATGTGCTGTCTACACTCAAAATGACCTGTCTACACTCTGAAATGACCTGTCTACACTCTGAAATGTGCTGTCTACACTCAAAATGACCTGTCTACACTCAAAATGACCTGTCTACACTCTGAAATGTGCTGTCTACACTCTGAAATGTGCTGTCTACACTCAAAATGACCTGTCTACACTCTGAAATGTGCTGTCTACACTCAAAATGACCTGTCTACACTCTGAAATGACCTGTCTACACTCAAAATGACCTGTCTACACTCAAAATGACCTGTCTACACTCTGAAATGTGCTGTCTACACTCAAAATGACCTGTCTACACTCTGAAATGACCTGTCTACACTCTGAAATGTGCTGTCTACACTCAAAATGACCTGTCTACACTCTGAAATGACCTGTCTACACTCAAAATGACCTGTCTACACTCAAAATGACCTGTCTACACTCAAAATGACCTGTCTACACTCAAAATGACCTGTCTACACTCTGAAATGTGCTGTCTACACTCATAAAAATGTTGATCATCAAGTTTGTTTTATGGGTGTATGTTATTCGATGCCAAGATGTTTATCCTTTAGGCTGTCTTATTGTAAGTTACCTCGTTTTATGAATCTGGATTGTGTGTTGAATGTCACTGGTGCTGATCGCGAAGTTGACCTTGCAATGGTGTATCAAAGCTCTACTCTTGTCCCCGTACAAACCATGGCTGTTGTTTCCATTGGTGCTGCTTTGGCAAATAAGTTGCAAAATGAGGATATCCGTGATTTGTTTGAGTACAAGGCTGATTTCGATCAAAATGCACTAGACAATCAAGGTATTTACAAGGATGTTTTTTCTGGTAGTGTGTATCAACAGCACAGACGCAACAACATCATCCAAAACAGCTCCATCGTAATCAACTTGTATCTTGATGATTTTATCAGCAAAAGCCAACAGAAGTCATCGCAAATGATCATCTTTGCTACCATTCTGAATATTGATCCTATGCACCGCTATATGTTGGGAAACACAATCACTTTGGGATTGATACCAGGCCCAAAGAAGGTAAAAGATGTTTGGTCTTTTTTGAAGGCTTATATCGACGAGTCGAACGAACTATCACGTAATGGTATGATCGTAAAGAAAGATGGTAACGAAATATACAGATGTCGCGTATATATTCATGGTCTGGGTGGTGATTTGATGAAGCTTGGCGAGCTCATAGGAATTATTCGTACTGCTGAATTTGGGTGCAAGTTGTGCAATGTACGTGGTGTTCACCCTCAAGGTAGCTCATCTGGTGAATACTTCTTGTATAAAGGTCAACTGAGATCAATGCATGAGATGGTCAATGGCAGCCCTGTAAGTACTAAACTAAATATCACTAGAATAGAACAAATACTAATCAGATCTTTTTTGCTTGTAGGATATCAACATGCCTGTTATTCATCCTCTGATCACCAGCCTTCCTACTTTTAGCGGTATCGACTTTTTCCTCTATGACGAACTGCATGGTATTGCTCGTGGTGTCAGTGAACTCTGCTTCAAGCTTCTTTCGTCCGAATACAATGAAAAGTTTCGTCCTATCGTTGGTGACAATGATTTATATACGTTCGATGTCAAGCTTAGAAATAAATCGCAGTTGGTTCCAATTCTTGTAAAAGAGATTCAAGCATCGCGACAATACATTCCCACTGTATTTGAAAGCTCTTAGAAAACTCTGAATGGCTACAACAGATTCGTGGACTGGCTAGATTTCCTGTTGTATATGATTCCAACTTTAGTTCTCCATTGTCTCAAACATGAAGCTACCAAGAAGGCCTTCATGAACTTGATCACTGGCTGTGTTCTTGCATCGCAATGGGAGGTAAATGAAGATGAATTTCAAAAAATGGACAAATGCTTTTCGGAATGTCACAGCTTTTTACGACGAGAAACAAGGGCCAATCAACTCAACGAGCGTGTGTTTACAGCCAACAACCATAACATATGTCACTTCAAGCATATTGTCAGCCGTAACGGTGTTGTGAAGTCGATTAGTGCACGATCAATGGAAAGAGCAATCAACAAGTTCAAGAATTTGATCAATTCAAAAACACAAGCAGGTGTAAATGCTTCCAATTTCCTCCATCTTCAAAATGGCTTTAACTCTTCTTCAACAATAAAAGCAATTAATGAATTGGAAATAATTCGTCAGTATAGCTTGGCTTCTTTTAGAGAAAGAGCACAGCAATCTAGTGACTATGGTCAGTTTTGGGAGCATTTCTTGGTTGAGGATCTCTCATCAGATGCTGAAATATGTGCTGGAGTCCCAGCTTCCAAAGTTGTAAAAGCACTCAAGTCGTTTTACTCTCGTTTTTCTGGTACTTCTGGTTTTTCTAATGTTGAATTGACAAGTCTCCTTGTTGAAAGTGCCGCTCGCTTATGGAAGGACAACTATGTATATTCTTCAGTAATGGATCGCCACAAGAAAAACTGAAGAATCGTGTAAAGAATACTCTTTTGTTTGAAGTTGCTGGTCAAAGAAGGTAAGATATAAAGAAAGGATTGTGTTGATGATGGTATTTACCTGAATATCATCTAGTGTATTTTGGTATGTCGGCTTCGTACATTGTTGCATGTCCCATGTGCAAGATGGGGTGCTGCACTTTTTGGCAATTGCAGAAGTCGTGTGCATGCATGCAATCGAAGGTGAGACTGGGATTTCGGTTGTTGGTAGAAGTCGAAGGGCTTTAAGGGATAGAAAGTCTGTCGTGTTTTCTGTGGAGAAGGTGGTGCAGTCAGTTGGACTTGTTCAGTATTCAGCAAATGCTGACAAGTTCAATCTGGCCGTACATGAAGTACAAGAACTGTTTGCAAGGCAGAAAACCTGGTGATCTTCAACTTGTGTAATTATTTTAATAAGAAAAAGTGCTTTGTCTTTATGTAAATAGTAAAGAGGTAGTGGTAAAACCCCCCTCCAGTTCGTTAAGTCGCCGCTGCGCTCAGGTGAGTACTTTTATCTGTCTCATTCTGTCATGACTCTTTTCCATCGTTCTCTTTTTTCCAGCACTTTCTCGTTTCCCATCAATCACATTTCTTTATTTATCTCTATGACACTAATTACTCCATTCCTCCCTCCATATCCCTCCAGTACCACAGTATATTCATTAATCCTTTCTGTCGCATTCGCTTAGCTAAAACTTGAATTTACAGTTAAAACAGAAAAAGTAATAATGAAAACAAACAATGCTCTTTCTTTAATGAGTTCCGGGTAAATAGTAAAAGAAACAAATATAAAAGGAGAGAGGAATAACACAATGTCGAGGGAAAAGGGAGGAATGATGAGATTAATAAAATTGGGGAATGAGAAGAACTATGTTGACCGTTTCACACAACCAGATCTTGATTTGAATAGCTCAATTTTATTCTTGTTCCCATGCAGAAGAGAATACCTGCTGAGCGATTCTATATGGCTGTCATGATCCACCACGATTGATTTGATCATTTTACAGCTCCTATAAAATATACAACAAAAGTTAGTATGAGATAAGCATATGAGAAACACTTTTCATACTTTAAAAATGTGGCAATGTCTCCAGGATTGTTTGATAAACCAGCGTATGAAATCACACAAAGCCGAATCTTTTTGATTGAGTGTCCAATGAAGTCGACCATTGCTTGAGTGTCCCCATCGCAATAAGCCAAGCTGGTTGCCTTGATGTTGTTATTGCTGTTGGTATTGTTGTCCGCTAAGAAATCTCTTTCTAAGATCGGTGAAGATGATGTTGAGCTGGTAGAGGTGAAGATATAACGACAGAGACATCGGTTCCTTAACTTCATGATCATTGCCTCGAGGAGCCTTTGCCGTGTCTCCACGCTTTCAATGCCTGGAGATTTCCTAACATATCCAACATTTATCCAATTGCTACCATTGTTATTGATTTCTGTGCGGAAGGCAGACGTTGATTCCACCAAATTTCCTATAGCATTGTCCTTGAGCTTGTACAACATTCGTCCTTTGATATTCTTTCCATCGACACGTTTGGAGACCCGTTCGCCGAAGTCTTTGTCTTTGATAAGTTTTCCAAACTTTGTCGTATCCATAAACTTGGGCAGTTGTGGCAGTTGCTTGGTGATGTTGTTGTAGATGTCCGTCGTGGTATAAAAGGCATAGTCAAAGATATCTTTGTTTTCAGCAGTCTTAAAAAACATTGACTTGGTGATCGATAGTAAACTTTGGAGGCTGTAGACAATTGAATCATCGGCGCTATCGTCGCTATCGTCGCTATTGTCGTTCTTACTGTTGTTGTTGAAACCGCTGATATTATCACTGGCCACAACATTGCTTGGATATAAAATTGGACTAGTAGGTGGCGTCCTAGGATAAGTCTTGTACGTAAACGGATTCTTCTCGATAATTGATTTCCCCATAGCAAAAGGATGTTGAGGGCCTTGCTCTTCGGTATACGTAACACTAAACACGTTGTTATCTACTATGTCATTTCCTTTTCGTCGGTTGTCAACAGTGGGAACCATATCAAGTACAAGGCATATAGCTTGACCGCGTGTTAATAAGTTGTTTTTGGATGTTGACATGAATTTGATAGTAAATCGATAGAAAAAAGTTGCTTAATTATAACGCGTTCTTTTTTTTGTTTAATTGCCACTTACCATTTTCCCTGATCGCATATTTGTTGTCATTGCACAGGTTGCCTGTTTCGACATTTATCCCGACACCGGTAAGAATGCGAGACGAACCCTTTGAAATGACTTTGCTTCACATTGTTGCCGGCTTCTGTAATCCTCTTGGACAAAGTGTCTTCCTGCAAAAACCTATGACGCTTAACTTTATTCTTTGCCACTGCCCAGAATTGTTCAATTGGATTAAGCTCAGGAGAGTAAGTAGGAAGATGTACACATCTGTATCCTCGATACTCAATATACTTCTTTATGTTTTCATGCGTGTGAATGGGTGCATTATTCATGACAATATAGTGGCCTTTCATATGTGGGTGTTTGTCCATTTCGTCAAGAGTCATTTTTAAGAAACTAATGTAGTGGCCAGTGACAGTTCTTGAGCTTATATGTCCTTTAGCTTTTCTTTTCTTAACAGGCCTTGGTTTTTTTACGCCGACGGTAATCAAACCCAAAGCAGAGATAGCGCCTAATATAAACGTCGTGTTTGCTCTCGTTGTTGGTCTGGTAGCAATAGCACGCGTACCTTTTCTAGGCCAAGCTCTTGAGTGTTTCATATTGATATCAAAAGCAGACTTGTCAAGAAACACGCAATTCATCAGAAAGTTCATGTTTGTAGTTTCCTATTTACAAACCCAATTGTACCGCTCCTCAATTGTGGTGATCTGAGCACTTTCAATACAAAATACAATAAATAATCTTTCATCATATAAATGAATAATCACTTATAGCACTATACATTATAAATATAAAGTAAGCACTGTATAATGACAGTAAATAACGGTAACTGGGATAATATGGATATTTACAAATAAGGAAACCATAATTGTACCTTTTAGATAACAAGGAGAATTTACATTGTCAATTCCCAGGCACAAGCTGTCAAGGTGTTAAGTAATCAATAATCACTAATCATAATTAGTCAATAAATCAAGTAGTATAAAAGACAACCTGGAAAAGATATATTTTAGACAACAATCAATTTATTTTTGTAATAAAGAAGTACTGAACAGTCTCACTGTATTTCTTTGTTTTCTTTTTATTCTATTCTATTTTCATTTGACAACCCAAACACCATACAGCCATTTGCTGTTGTAAGGCTGTTGAAATATCACTGCTTGGTACTGCCATTTGAATATAATAACGATGTTTCAGAATTTACTATGAACAAATAATACTACTTTCACATATTTATACCTATATATTTTTACTTATACATATTTATCGAATAAAACCAAGAAGATCACTGTTCTATGTTCGAAGGTCTCAAGAAAAATGTTCTATGGTGGAAACTGAACTAGAATCGTCCATTTCAATCTCCTCTAGAGCCACCAAATATGTGCTATGTTCATTTACTCCACATTTGCATTATAAAATGCCCATATTTCCACTTTTCCATGTCTTTTGGGATCCAAAATAGCATAAAATACTTTACTATAACTCAATATTGACATATTTTATATGATATCTAAAACAAAAACGTTCAGATCAGAGCTTAAACATACCATTCCTTGATCTGCCATTGTTCGACAACCACACTATCAAAACAGCCCTTTTTTTGCTTAAGATATGATCTTTAAGCAAGGAATTGGATGGTATGACTGGTGTGGTAGCTGCGTAAAATTTTCTGGACCTATAGGGATACCAAGAGCTCTTGAAAATGGAATGTCAGATTGACCCTACATAGATCAATCCAACCAATGTGAGGTGAGATCATGTCTAGATACTTCCAACAAAACGAAAGCGAGTTTACTAGGATGAAAACGTCGACTTGATTTCAGTAGTGTCTTCAAATTTACCTTCAGAGTTTTAGCAGGTACTAAATACTTGCTCATTGGATTGTTCTCCGTTGGATTGGATATCGTTGATAGTCTTTTCAGTCGTTCAAATCGAAAAAGGTCTGCTGCAGAGAAAAAAAGGAATATGTGTCATCCTTACTGGAAAAAGTCCTTTTGCCTAATGATTGATGAAAAGTAGTTTTCTTTTATTTTGTTCATATCATTTCAAATCTATCTTCAGTAGAGCGTCTATTGTAATCTTCACTGTCTCTATAGTTTGTCAAACCACCATCAATCAGCAAAATAGGCGTGCTTTCAGCTACTGTGCTATACATATGGTTGTGCCGAATCATATCATTATCATCAAACTCGTCGCTGTCTACTTCCTGTAATCCGTCCACTACTCTATGTTGTTCTTCTGTCTCGAGAGATGCTGTTTCTTTGTGTGCTTTCGCTGCAATGACTTTGAATTTAAGCCAATTATACAATCCAATACCAAACAATGTAATGCATAAACCAATAATGTTGATAATTGTCAAGACATCACCAAAAACTAAAGAAGAAATAAAGATAGTAGCTACTTCTTTAAAGATGCCACAAACACTCAGTGTCACAACAGAGGTACGCTTGATCAAAAAGAATTCTGACATGATCATAAAAAATGCCAAACTGCCTCCTGCTAGTATAATACCAATCTAAATAACAGTATGAATATATAAACAAAGATAATGAGGTCTTACAGTGTGCATGCCTTCGCCAAACGTAATAAAAAAGGCGCTCTTGAAAATAGTAACATAACCTTCTACCCCAGCAGAGATGATGAGTAGAATAATGGCTTGTGAAGGGGCCAAAAAGAAGATAGAAGCAAAAGGATTTGTGAGCCCCATGCTTTCTTTACGCAACAAAACTTCAGTCAATGACCAACGAAGACCGCCACAAGCAGCAGCTGTCATGACTTGGATAAATCTAGAAAACGTTAAGTATGTACAACAGTCTATTTGATATTTACCCAACCACATTAAAGTCAGTTTCGTCAGACACCATCAATACAACACCTACTGTAATGATAACAATAATCAAAATTAATTTCCAATTAGGCTTTTCCAGCTTGAAAATAAATGCGAATATAAGCACAAAAGCAAGCGTGGATGATTTACACATGGCTAACAAGGATTCAGTAACTATCTTATCGTGAGAAGACTTACTATAGAACGAGAGCGTAATTGTTTTGAGAGATAGGTTTGATAATCCAATATCAAGACTGGTGGCCAATGCACAAGGCAGAATTTTATAACTAAAAAAAAAAATCATAAATAGTCAGCCCTCCCCTATTTTCTATATAAATCTCACATGTAGTCTGATACTGAAGGTCTTTTGGTAGGCCTTAATTGAGGTACAAGTAATATAGAAGTACCAGAAAAGATGAATTGGACAATCATATGCACACTTGTTACAAATAAAGGGTATCGAAAGTTATAATGATCCTCTGAAAACATCCATTTGTTATATACTGAAAGAATGGTTGCAAACTACAAATTAGTATAGAAACAAATCGTTTGTTTACTTACTATATACCATGAAAAGATCCAGAATAAATTAATAGCAGAAGTTTTCACGATACTTTTTCTTTGTTGTACTTGTCGTTCTTTAGTTGCAGGCTCGTTTAATAGAGTTTCAGATGGCAAAGAAAGTGGATCGTCATCTTGCAACGAGTACTGGCTTTCTTCAGACACTCTGCTTTGACTATAGTGTGTCTTCAAGTGGGTTGTCATAGCCAAGTTATTATAGCTTAAAAGGGAAAAGCAAAAAATGGAAGAGAGATAGAGACAATTTTACAAAGCCAATTTTGATTAAAACTCCTTTTATTTTGATATTAAATGGGTTAACGATCACCGAGCAGTTTCTTACGTGGCTTTTTTCAATCAAAAATATGCAATTCAACATATTAGAACTCGTATTACACGCACACACACACACAATCGCTCTCTTTCTTTTCAAAACAGAATACAATGTATTATTACTTACCAAATTACGGCGATTGTCTGTTGAACCAATACCAGCTGATTGAGCATAACTTTCTGCTTTGATAGGATCTAAAATGCCTGTGCCATGTTTACCAAGACCTTCTCCTTTCTTCCAACCCATTTGTAGCAACATACGAGCACCTTTGTTGTTTTCACTAATAGGTATGTTCATAGAGGCCTTTGGTAAAGCCTCTCTACAGAAAGAAATGTTAATGCAATTGTACAACTTGTCAGTGTGTCTTACATTGCATGTGGAGTAGACAATTGTCTTGGTGGTGGAGGTGGTGGAGACAATATTGGTTTTTCAGGCTGACCATAAGCTTGTCTTCTTTCAGCAGCTCGATTGCGATACTATTCTATGTTAAGCAACTAGACAAAACATGTCCACATATTACCTCTGTTATTGGTTCTGGTATTTTCATTTGCAAATCTTGCTCTGATTTCATAAAACCTATCTTTAGTTTTGCTTTGTTCACTGCTGAAGTATCATCCAGATTTTTCTATAAAATCAGATTTCACTATTGACATGGTTATACATATTCTATCCCGTACTTTGTGAAGTTCTGAAACTGCTTGATGCTTTTCTAAATCAGGCTTGGATTTGAACTTGCGTTGACATAAGACGCAAACCAGGGTGACGATATCAATATAGTTATTACGTCCTCTTTCAATCTCTTCCTCTGTCTCTCTTTCCTGTTTGAGTTCTTCTTGTTTCCTGTTCCATCTTTCGAGTTGGCTATGAATCTAGGCAAGCTCAATAGGCTGATATACATTTCTTCTTATTTTACCTTTTTGGCAGCAATAGGCGGTAGTGCATCCTTTTCAGCGCGCTTGCGTTTGCGTTCTTCTGGTTCTTTTAGAATTTCATTGACTGCTGGCTTGTGAATAGAAGCTGGTTCTTGCTTTTCTTCTATTGTTTGATCATCAATCTTACTACGAATAACAAACTTGAAAGCGGGTTTTTGCTGCTGGTTAAACATATTGAAAAGAAAAAAAAAGTAATAAATAAAACTCGCTTCGTGTTTTTTTTTTATCATGAGTGTGACTTAAAAAAAAGCGACTTTGCTTTGGAATACAAGTGATAACTTGTTTGCATGAAACAAAGTGTGAGAAAATAAACATTTACTTTGAATATTTGTAACAAGTTTTCCTACACACATAGAAAGAGAGAAGGAATACTCTTCTTCCCGCACAATAATGCTTGGCAGAATATTTCAGCCGAAAAATTGATTTCCCTCCTCTTTATCATTTATTTCCGCTCATCTCTCTTTTCCTTCTTTTTCTCTCTCTTTTTCTTCTCTCTCTTTGTTCATATGTTGGACTACTATATTCAAGAAAACAACCGTGCAACTATCCAAGACAACCGTCTTATTGCCTCTGAACTTATCAAGCCAGGCACCACTATTTTAGTCGAACAACCACTCTCGTCTGTTCCATTACCATCCAAAAGGCACCAACGCTGTAATTATTGTCTAAGAAAAGCACAACTTCAATGTTGCTCACGATGCAGATCCGCTTATTTCTGCAGCAATGAATGCTTCCGCAATGCTTGGCTTCATTTCCATCGAGTGCTTTGTGAACCACAAGTGACTGATATCTATAAAAATGTAGATGCGGATCGATGGTTACTGGAAAGAACTGCTCTGACGCTACACAGTCACGCTCGTCTGAATAAGCAACAATCCCATTCTCCGCCTCATTTGCCCTTTGCCATACAAGCCCTTCATCAGTTACACACATCAAGTAGCACAGCTATTCATACGGTACAGGATGTGGTAGAGTTTTTGAAACCTTTTGATTGTCAGATATCCCATGAGGACTTGGGTGATCTTTGGCGTCGTATTCAAGTCTGCAGCTTTCCTATACAAGATCCCGAGCACTATTTAGACCAAGTGGCAGTAGGTGTCTATCCAGTGACAGCCTTATTAGTGTCTCATTCGTGCCGCCCTAATGCAGCATTAATACATAAAAAAGGTACACAGTATGTGATTGCAATAGAAGATATTTCACCTGGAGAACCCATCACCATCTCTTATGTGGATCTGATTAGCACAAAAGCAACAAGAACATCATCTTTGAAAGAGCGATTCGGACAAGCATTTGAATGCCATTGCATACGCTGTGAAGGAGAACTTTGTTCAGTTGATCATGCACTAGAAAAAGGCGAGCTATTAGGCCTTTCTCAGCAAAATGCGATTGACCTTGTATCAGAGCAGATCAAGACATGGTCGGTTTTGGAAATGATGCAACATGCAGAAACGAGAGAAAAAGACAGTTGGTCACCTATTCAAGTGTTACAATTACCCGAATTTACTCACTTTGTCAGCAGAATTGCTGCCCCTGATATTTATTACGCTTCTATTGACAGCAAAAAAAACACACTACCAGATAGCACATACAAACTGTTTGTCAAAAAAGATCGAGCACAGTCATTGCAGCGTATACCTGTTGCTATTATGGCTATTATGAATGTTCCTCAAGTACCTGCGTTTACTATTAATACCATTCTTGCAGCTCAAGAAGTCATGAAGAAAAGAATTATGGCAGGTCGTTGGGTAGAAACCTCTCGATGTGCCTTGTATTTGTATACTGCGTATCGATTCATATATCCTCTTTGGCATCCTAAAATGACATACCATACCCTTGTGTTGGCTAGATCAGCATGGAATGCACTGGTTGAAATGGAATTGATTGGTGTTGAACGCAAGTTAGAGAGAATATATGCCAATGGTACTCGTACTTGGATTGAACTAGCTAAAAATGCTGTTGATATTACATTTGGAAGAGACTGTACCTTATGGAGAGATGTTGTAGAGCTTCAATGGGTCTATGAGCGTGAGCGTAAAGTAAAGGGTACTGTTTAATCATAATAAATGTCTATTTTGTGTGTGTGTGTGTGTGTATATATATATACTTTGCAATAATTATTTATTTCTGATATAATATGGAAAAATTAGCTTGAAACCCTCTCATTTGGAAGAGAATCTTTGAGGCCTACTCAAACTTCCCTAAAAAAAAAAAAAAAAAAAAAAAAAAAAATTCTGATCTAGCTAGCGCTTGAGGATGGCTGCTAATCCGTTGTTGATATTTTTATATGAGAAAAAAGAGCTGAATTGAATTGATTTGATCAGCGCCATCGCAAAGCATGAAAAAGAGGTCAAAGTCTTCTATACAGAAGATTAGTTAAGTCTAATAGTAGTGACAGCAAAAAATATTAAATGAACAAAAATTAAATTGTAGAAATCAAGCAGAGCATGAGTTGCATGTTGCTGCCTACATTAGGCCATAACAGATATGAACCAGTCTATGTAGAATATTGAGACAGATACGAAAAAGTAGTTGAATAACCTTGTCAATTGCATAATTGCTTCAACTCATTACATTCTTACTACTACTACTACTACTACTACTACTACTACTACTACTACTACTACTACTACTATTACTAAGCTAACAAGCACTGATTTCTTTCTGCCTATACTGTCTTAAAGCAAACACATCATCCACAAAGAACTGAGTGCGTTTAAGTATCATCTTGGCTCTTGAATTAGAATATCTTTGTTGTTGAGTTTGAACAGGCTGATTTTTTATTTCAGATCACTGTATATTTGAAGAATGAATTAATGATCTTGCTTTGTATCCTGAGGCGTGCCTTCAATTTATTGACTGAACAGCAATCCAAGTAACACGTGCGCCTTTTTAACTGGATCTATAGAGACACCCACTGCGCAGAGAAAAAAGACAGTTTGAATGTGAACGCGGCTTTATTGGTTTTTTTTTCATCTCTTTTAGATTAGACTTGTTTTTGCATCATGTAAGTCATGTTCATAAAGTGCTTGTAAGACTTATTTTTTTTTATATAGGACGCAAACACTGGTTCAGTCTGAACGAGTGGCCTCGGCCGCTTTGTACAGACCGTTGCCTAGAAGATGGCATTTGTATATTTGGCCCTTTGTTAGCATGTTTTATCCCGTCTTTTGTTATATATATTTCACTCACTATGATACCTACCTTGGTTCTGAAGAATGGACTTTTGTTGCTTTGGGCAGTATCATCACTTTACATGCCATGACCTTCTTGGTTTGTCAGTGGAGTGTTGACTTGAAGGCTCTTTTTACTTGTGTCAAGGTAAACATACCTAATGCAATGTGTATGTTCATGACATCTTTTAGGAAAATGACGTTAAAAAAGCAACTATTATTAAGATTGTACCTTTCCGTTATCAAGGTAAAGGTACTCTTGTTCAACTTGAACACAGCAAGGTAAGTCAAACAGAGAGAGAGAAAAAAAAGTTATATTCACCCATGGTAGTCTATTGATGGTGAAGATGAAATCTCGTTTGTCTTTCAACAGAAAAAGTTCATTTATAACTTTGACAAGAAGCAATTTCAAACATTGCTTTACCCTTCCGACTTGAACCATACTGTTGGATCATATCAAAGTACTAAGGGATTGTCTACGAAGAAGCAAATCGAATCACTTACTCATTCTTATGGTCTCAACAAGTTTGAGATTCCTCTGCCAACATTTACTGAGCTTTTCAAAGAACATGCTGTTGCACCTTTCTTTGTGTTCCAAATCTTTTGTGTAGGCCTTTGGTGTTTAGACGAATACTGGTATTATTCTCTTTTCACGCTGTTTATGTTGGTCGTGTTTGAATGCACTGTTGTCTACCAGCGTCTTCGTACCATTGGCGAATTCCGTGGTATGAATCAAAAGCCTTACCCTGTCTTTGTCAAGCGTGAAAACAAATGGACTCAAATCCAAAGTGACGAATTATTGCCTGGTGATGTTGTCTCTATTGTTCGCACAAAAGAAGATCAAGGTGTTCCTTGTGATTTGGTTATTGCTGACGGTTCTTGTATTGTCAATGAAGCTATGCTTTCTGGTGAATCAACGCCCTTGCTTAAGGAATCCATTGCACTTAGGGATCCCAATGAAGAATTTGATATGAATGTGGCAGACAAACTCAATGTGCTTTATGGTGGCACGAAGGTTCTTCAGGTCAGTACTCCAAAGTCAGAAGCACCCCCTGATGATGGCTGTGTCTGTGTTGCTGCTCGTACTGGTTTTGGTACTTCTCAAGGCGAGCTTGTGCGTACCATGATCTTTTCTACCGAACGCGTCTCTGCCAACAATTTCGAAGCCTTACTTTTTATTCTTTTCTTGCTTATTTTTGCTATTGCTGCCTCTGGTTATGTCTGGACTGAAGGTGTGAAGAACGATAGAAAGAGATCAAAGCTCTTGTTGGATTGTATTCTTATTATTACCTCTGTTGTTCCTCCCGAATTGCCTATGGAATTGAGTTTGGCTGTCAACAGTAGTTTGGTTGCCTTGTCTAAATTTGCCATTTATTGTACTGAACCCTTCCGTATCCCTTATGCTGGTCGTGTTGATGTCTGTTGTTTCGACAAGACAGGTACATTGACAGGCGAAGATCTTGTATTTGAAGGTGTTGCTTTTGCTGATGACAATCGTCCCAAGACTGAACTTGCTAAGGCTACTGAAGTGCCTGGTGTGACACGCTGGGTATTAGCCAGTGCTCATGCTCTGGTTCAATTGGAAGATGGTATTGTAGGTGACCCTATGGAAAAAGAAACACTCAAGGCTCTTCAATGGGAATTGGGTGCCAATGATACTGTGTGTCCCAAGCTTGAAAAGAAAAGTCAAAGCTTGCAGATTCGTCGTCGTTATCAATTTAGTTCTGCCTTGAAGCGTCAATCTTCTGTTTCTACCTTGAACCTTCCTTCCTCCAGTGCCAAAACATTCATTGCTGTCAAGGGTGCCCCTGAGACACTCAAGGCTATGTACACTCAAATTCCTGAAGGCTACGTTGACACTTACAGACATTTCACACGTAAGGGTAGTAGAGTCCTGGCTCTTGGCTATAAAGTGTTGGATCAAGCCTTGTCTGCTCATCAAATCAATGATTTGCCTCGTGAATCTGTTGAATCTGATTTGACATTTGCTGGTTTTATTGTGTTTACTTGTCCCTTGAAAGAAGATGCGATTGAAGCCTTGAAAGAACTGAACGAATCCTCTCATCGTTGTATCATGATTACAGGTGATAATCCCTTAACAGCCTGTGCTGTTGCTCGCGAAGTAGCTATTGTTGAACGTGATGTTTTGATCGTTGACCGCGATGAAATGCGTAAAGACAACAAGGTTGTTTTCCATAGTATTGATGAATCTTACCGTGTTGAGGTGGATCCTCAAGTACCTTTGGATAAGGCACTTTTGGACAAATACGATCTCTGTTTAACAGGCTCAGCCATGTCTCAATTCATGCTTTGCAAGGACAATATGAACAGCATTCTTGAACACACTTGGGTCTATGCTCGTGTCTCTCCTTCTCAAAAGGAATACTTATTGACTGGTTTGAAGGACCTTGGCTACACTACACTTATGGCTGGTGATGGTACAAATGATGTAGGTGCTTTGAAACAAGCTCATATTGGTGTTGCCCTTTTGGACGGTACTCCTGAAGATCTCCAAAAGATTGCTGAGCGTCAACGTATTGAACGTATGAAGGCTATGTATGAACAACAAAAGAGTATTTCAGCTCGTTTCAATCAACCTCCTCCCCCTCCTCCTCCCGCTATTGCTCACCTCTATCCTGAATATGCTGCTCAAGTCAATCGTCAACAAGCTCAAAATTTGACACCTGCTCAAAGACGCCAATTAGAACAGAAAAAGAAGATTGAAGAAGCCACACAAAAGATGATGGAAGGTATGGATATGGAAGAACCACCCACGATTAAGTTTGGTGATGCTTCTGTTGCTGCACCTTTCACTTCCAAACTTCGTAATGTGACTTCTATCAACAATATTATTCGTCAAGGTCGTTGTACTTTGGTTGCCACTATCCAGATGTACAAGATTTTGGCATTGAATTGTTTGATTTCTGCTTATAGTTTGTCTGTTTTGTATCTTGATGGTATCAAATTTGGTGATCTCCAAGTCACTATTTCTGGTATGTTGATGGCTGTTTGTTTCCTCTGTATCTCTCGAGGCAAACCCTTACAGAAATTGTCCAAGGAGCGTCCCCAACCCAATATTTTCAATCCTTATATTATCTTGTCTGTCTTGGGTCAATTTGCTATTCATATTGCATCTCTTGTGTACATAAATGCACTTGCCAAGTCTCTTGAACCGTAAGTTGCAATTATTTTTTTTTTTTTTTTTGGCTAATGACTGGTATAGACCCAAAGAAGTTGATTTGGAAGGTGAATTTGAACCGAGTTTGCTTAATAGTGCAGTTTATCTTATTCAACTATCCATGCAAGTCTCTACATTTGCCATTAATTATCAAGTAAGTTTTTAGATAGAGAATTTTCACATGACTTACTTTTATATTAGGGCCACCCATTCCGTGAACGTATTCAAGACAATAAGGCATTATATTATGGCTTAATGTCTGTGGGTGGTGTTGCTTTAGCTGGTGCTACTGAACTTTGGCCTGAAGTCAATGATCAACTTAAGCTTGTCAGATTCCCTGGTACTTTCCGCTACAAATTAACACTCTGTATGATACTTGACTTTGGTATTGCTTATGCCATTGAAAAGGTGACCAAAGCATTGTTTGCTGATAATCGTGCCAAAGCCATTGCCAAAAGAGATTAAGTCATAGATATATCTCATTGTGATATAGAAAATAAAATGACTGTTTAGTCTAATGATTACTTTATTCTAAAATATTACATCTAAAGAAAGCCTGTTCTTTTGCCAACAGCAACCATAGCTACAACATAGATTAACATGCCTAAAACAATCCAATAAAACCATACTAAATCTGCTTCATCTTGTCCAGGTACATGGACGTTCATACCAAACAAACCACCCACCAAATTCTTAGAAAAAAAAGAAAAAAAAGAAAAGGTACGTCAGTTAAATGAATAATAGCTCCGTAGTTGACTTACCAAAGGAACAATAATCGTGGCGAAAAAGGTCAATCGATTGATGACTTCGTTGGTTGTATTACCAGCCTGTGAGAGTTCAATGGAGATTTGCCCAATGTAATTTCGATGGGCACGACCGAGAATCAAATCATAGTGGTTGACATTCTGTAACATGGTCAAGATATGATCTATTGTTTATCAATAAATAGTAATGTTTACTTTTTTTTTTTACCTTGAATATCACCAAGATAAAGTGTTACTTCATGGTGAACCTTAAGCTCGTCTTGTTCTTGATCAAGTGTGTTTAAATTGGTCATGGAATGAGATTCCCGTAGTCGCATTGTATTATAATTGGCTTCTTTTACTTTGTCATCATAACGCTTAATCAGACTTCGAACAACATCTGCTTTAGGACCTAATAGACGCAAGAGTTGCATGACTGTCTTTCGACAACTGCCAATACGCCTCAACATATCATTCTGTTCTGATCCATTCAGCACAAGCACAAGATCGTCAATGGAGTCTACTTCTAATTCTGTGTGCTGAATAAGAGGGGCAAAACTGTCGGTGATATTATCAATAAGAGCATAGTTGATCCATTCAGGGGTAACACGAATGAAGTCTTTTAATTGATGAATTCGACGACGTACGTTATGAGGATGAGGCAAATCTTGAAATCGGAACTAGAAAACTTTTTTTTTAGAGAAAAAAGGCAAAACGGATCACTTACTGTCAAGACACCGTCTTTAAAAATAATGATATAAAAGTTAACTGCTTCAAGATAGTCTGGACTATGGAAGTCATGATTGAAGCTTCTAAAACTGATAAACATGTAATTCTGGAATATTTCACATTTCTCTCGAGATTCTTGTGCTTGAATGTCTTCGGTTGTCAAAGGGTGAATTCGGAAAATCTAGTTGTGATTAGACCAAAGGCTACAGAACAACAAATCAAAATGTTACCTTACTGATATTTCTCATTTCCTCATTTGAAGGTGCAAAGATATCAATCCACCAACTGGTTGTCTCTATCAAAAGGTCTGCCACTGTCTTGGCTTCTTGTCCTTTTTGTGGGGAAACAATATTGAGCAATTGTCGAAAAGAAAGACTTTTGATTGAGCCGAGATCAGCGGAATAGAAAGTGTAGCGATCAATATTTTTATTGACTTGAGATGGATCCTATATTCGAGATATAAGCACGTTTTTCATTTTATATTTTTGTTTATTTACCCGAATATTGTCCCCATACATACTGTATCTTCGGTGAGGAGAAGGTTTTTCATTGCTAAATTCAAGTAAATCATCTAGTCGAGCTGTTAATTGATGGTCTATTTCTTCCCCGTCTTCTTCTTGTTCTTGTTCTAATTCTTCTTTTGTTGTTGTCGAGATATCAGGCTTAAGGTATGATTTTAGTATATCTATCTCGATAGTTGAATGGTGGTCTGTATGATGATAAGGATAACAGACTTCCATATCATCGTTTCTTTTGGCTTGAACAGGTGAGGGAGTAGAAGCAGTGGTGTCAACGGGATCCATTTGAAGAATATAGTCTTGCACTGGGGTTGACAATGCTTTTGTATGGAAAGCTTGTTCCTCCATCTTTTTAGATTAGAAAGAGTAGACAGTTGACATTAATATAAAAATGAAAAAAATGAAAAAGAAAAAAATATAGACAGTCTAGTCGAAGCGGACTGAAGGTCGGAAAAAAATTGGACCAATGCAAGCGTAAATTAAACATCAAATCGTACCTGGATCTCGTCGTACAGTATGAACTCAACCAGCGCATAACACCTTTATTAGCCTCAATGGGGACACATACTTCAAATCTAAAGTGGACAATCCTCTCTTTCTCTCTTTGGAAAAAAAATAAATAAAGGAAATTTATTAGGATCATCTTTCTCATAGCGTCCCGGCTGTATTGCATTAAAAATACAATTCCTTGACAAAACTAGACTTAAGGAAGTCAAAAGATAGCAGCTTTATTGAAAAAGAGTTCTATAAGTTCATTTAGAAATCGATATAGGCTTATTCTTGATGCTGGCTTTTGTGCGATCCTGGAATAAACGTTTCATAATTCGGACTCTTGTTACCATCTTATCTATGACTTACCTTCTTTTCATGCTGTAACTACTCTTAACAGATCAAAAATAGTATTCAAAAAAGAGCCAATTTTCGTATACCAGGACTACTTCTTTTTTTTTTTTTTTTTTTTTTTTTTTTTTAGTAGTGATCATATCATGAGTCAATGCACCAAGTGTGCTTTCCTTTTCAAGCTACACCCCCCTTTCTTGTCTTTTTCTGACATACTTCATGTTGATTTCATCAAAAGCCAAGAAAAAATGGCGCATTTGTACAGGATTTATACACTTTATTGTAAAATATTAAATGAACAAAAATTAAATTGTAGAAATCAAGCAGAGCATGAGATGCATGTTGCTGCCTACATTAGGCCATAACAGATATGAACCAGTCTATGTAGAATATTGAGACAGATACGAAAAAGTAGTTGAATAACCTTGCCAATTGTATAATTGCTTCAACTCATTACATTCTTACTACTACTACTACTACTACTACTACTACTACTACTACTACTACTACTATTACTACTACTACTACTACTACTATTACTAAGCTAACAAGCACTGATTTCTTTCTGCCTATACTGTCTTAAAGCAAACACATCATCCACAAAAAACTGAGTGCGTTTAAGTATCATCTTGGCTCTTGGATTAGAATATCTTTGTTGTTGAGTTTGAACAGGCTGATTTTTTATTTCAGATCACTGTGTATCTTTTCTTTTTTTTTAACAATCATGAGTGATTCACGCGTAGAAGACCTTTCCACATTTGATTTTGAGAGTTACATTAGTAACTACGAGGGTAGTCTCCTTTTATATTGTCTACTTTACTTAGTTCTATAGGTTACACGCGTATTGCTAGAAGTCTGTTTATTGCCAAACACTCTCATGCACCTCTTGCTATTGAAGCCTATAAAAGTGCTATTCAAGACATCAAGGCCAACACATTCAACACAGCTAAATATAAACTTGCACTCGAATGCCTTAATTCAGAATTATCAAGTCAAGGACAACCTAGTGTTCCTATAGATCAAGATTGGATTAATGAAGCTCAGCAAAAGAGTAAATCAACGATTGAAGCACTCGAACACGATCTAAAGACAGCGAAAAGCAATCTTGCTAAAGATGAGATCCGAGTAGGTCTATGATATATACACAAGTATGATTGAAGATTATCTAGTTGTGTCATACACGTATAGGAGATCAGTATTATAAAAAAGGTGACCTTCCCACTGCCATGAAGAACTATGTGAGAACAAGAGACTATTGCTCAACAAGCCAGAATGTGATTGATATGTGCTTTAATACCATCAAGGTAAGCAGAACTTCTCAGAAGCAATGGCTGAACCTGTACAGGTCTATTTGGATGATCGAAACTACTCCCATGTAGTCCAGACATATATATCCCGTGCAGAAGCAACACCTAATATGCCTGATAAAGTCAATACTTTATCTAAGCTAAGATGCTGTCAAGCCATTTCTTTATTAGGCGGAAGTGACAGCCCCAATCGCTACCGAGCTGTGGCTACTGCCTTAACTGAAGTCTCATTTGAGTCTGCATCTCATGTGAGCGATATTATGTCTGCTAATGATGTGGCTATTTATGGTAGTCTGTGTGCATTGGTCTCATACGACCGACGTCAATTCAACACACACATCTTGAACAATACGAATTTCAAAAACTTCCTTGTAGTAGAACCTTCACTTTATGAACTGCTAGAGGCTTTTTACAAATCAAAATATGCCATTTGTTTTGAATTGCTAGAGAAATACAAGCAGACATTAGCATTGGATATCTACTTGGCATCTCATATACAAGCACTTGTTCAGCTTGTACGTGAAAAAGCCATGGTTCAGTATTGTATTCCTTACTCTATGATTGACATGCGAAAGATGGCAACAGCATTTAACATGGATCTTGATGCATTGGAGAATGATTTAGTTACTTTAATTGGTAAAAAACAAAAGATTTCTGCTAGAATTGATAGTCATCAAAAGGTAAGTAAAGAAAAGTGAGGATGTTGTATTTATTATGCCTATAGATTTTATGTACAAAGAAACAAGAAAAGCGTTCTGAAGCATTAGAAAGATCTCTTTTGGCTGGTGACGAGTTTGATAAATCTTCTAAGGCTCTTTTGTTGCGACTTCACTTGTTGAAAGCAAATCTAATTGTGAAATAAAACACTTTTTTTGAACCAAAATAAATTAGAAACCCAGCATTTATGCCTCTTTTTTTTTCTCACTCTTTTTTTTTTTTTAGTTTTATCAAGTTACCTATGAACTCTGAGGCACCAGTGAATACTGCAAGTATTCAAACATAAAACAAGACTTGTCTGACTGTGAAGAGTAGGGACATGCTTTTGCAAACGCAGCAGAAGATCACGAAGAAAGAGAAGACTGGTTAAAAGCAGCAGAGGCACACTCAAAGGCAGCTGGTAAAAAAAAAAAAAAAAAAAAAAAAAAAAGTTTTTAAATAAATATGCTCATAGTTGATATTAGAGCAATTTGAGATAGCTCTTAAAGATGCTACTGATGCTGAGGTTTGAAATCAAAAAAGATAACCATGATTTTATTTATCATGTGCATAGGCCACCCGAACATTGCGACTACTGTCATCCAATCACACTCGAAAGGCAAACGAGTTGAACCGTAAAGCACAAAGATTGATAAAAAACACAGATCAGAATCAAAAGACAACACAAAGCAAACAACTCAAAAAGACAGGCTCATCTTTAATATCAAGACTGTCTGGCAATGAAGAAGCAGTAGGGCGTCGTATAAGTGAAATAGGTGAATCCTATGCTTTGTTATCAAATGTAAGCAAATAGCCTTGGTTGATTGATTCATTAAAAGGTTGTTTTTTTCTTCTTAGGAAGATCAAGAGGATGACCCTTTTAATAAGTTTTTAGGAGCAGTAGACGGGTTAGTGGATCAGCTATTTAATCCTGCCATTGCATTCACTTCAGCTCCATTAGACGAAAATGATAACCCTATTTCTTCCATTATATCAAAAGAGGATACAACAAAAAGCATGGTTGACTCTTATTACCTTGTACCTAATCCAAATAGTTTGAAACAACAAGAAATACCATTCACAGACGAAGCAGAGTAAGGATACACACACAAGACAAATATGACTTATGTTTTCTGTAGGGCCACTCAAGAGGAGTCAGAAAATGAAAAGTTAAAGAAACAAGTCGCACAGCTGACAAAGCGATTGAAAATGCTTGAAATGGTAAATCAGACTTGTTTTGTTGTTCAACATTGACATGGTCTAGTTTGCGGAAGAAAATAATACGCTGAAGAGCAGCGTACTTCAATTTAGAAATGATGTTCATAAGCAGGCGAAAAGAATCATGCAATCCTATCATGAATCAGCCATGCGATCATCTGCTGCTGCTTTACTTGGTGGAGGTAGTAGTAGTAGTCGCTATTCAGCCATGCAGAGCACAAATACTGCTCCTTCTTCACCTGAATTAGGTCTGTATCGCACAGATACTGACAATGTGTTAACCTGTTTGCATAGTATCACGCCTTAAAAAACTAGAAGAAGAAAACAAACAGTTACGAATTCAAAATGAGAAACAAAAAGTGCTTATGAATCGATATAAGGAAAGATGGGAAATGTTAAAAGAAAACGCCAAAAAAAGAAGAGCAGTTCCTACGAGTTCAACGTCAATGGCTGAAGAAAACACACATGATTTGCCTTCTATACTTTGAAATAAATTATTCAGTTAAAAAAAAAAGCAAATTCTGAATGATATGTTTCTGTATGAATGGTCTCTATAAGCTAGTTATAAAGAGATATGAGCCTAATTAACTAGCATTATTTGGCAGATACTTTGCCATATGGCATAAGGCACTGCTAAATTGCACACGAATATGCCACTTTGCCTATTTACTGGGCAGTCGGTGTACCTCTCGAAAAACGGCAGTAAACTTCTGACTTCCTTATCTGGAGAGACTGATTACATTGACCTTCATTCTCTCTGTCAAATATAAATTTCTATCTCATATTGCAATTATTATTTATCTTTACTATATTTTATTGTCCATTGAGAAATCACAAAAAAAAGGTAAAAATTGACACTACATACTGCTTAATTTGTAGAATTTAAGTTTCTAATAAAATGAAGAAAGAATATTTATAAATTTCATTCAACTGGGATGCTGGATTTTTTTCTATCGTATTTGCAAAGTGTATAGTAGAGATCAAAGAGTTTTATTGCTCACCAACAATCTCTACCAGGTATAGAAGATTTTATCAATTTCAAAAAACTCCACTTTTAAACACAAAACACTGGAATCATCCTGATCTAAATAAAGCGAGTTTTTTGAGAAGAAAAGCTTCAGTCTATTTTAGGCTCCGTTCAAACTCGTTTCTCTCTTTAGGTGTCTTCTGGCGACTTCTTTTTCTCTTTTCCCTTGTTATAATATGGTCGATAAAATTCCTCAAGTCAACTCTGACTTGAACACTACTCATAAACTTGCTGAAGTAAACGAAAAACAAGAGCCTGAAACCAACATGAAAGATATAAAACCTAAAGCTGCCCTACTTTCTGTTACTGACGGTATGTATGCGTGTATAAATTATACTTGTATACTGAGAGAGATATTAGAAAGTACAATGTTCAAGACAGTTTTACCTAAAAATCCTGATTTGGAAACAGAAAAAGAAGCTTCATATCATTGGCATATCAAGGATTGGAAAAGTTTAAAGACTAAGGTACATTCTCCTGCATTTCATGTGAATGATTATTCTTGGTAAGGCATACATCAAATCACAATAATATAGAAAAAAACGGCTAACGTTTGATGTAGGCGTATTCTGCTTTTCCCCAAGGGAAACAATCAAAGTAAAGCAATATCTGTTTATCTCGAAATTGCACCACCTAAAAAAGACGGTATTGAAGATGGTTGGCATACATGTGCTCAATTTGCACTTGCCATCTCTAATCCTGAAGATCCCACTTGTTATACTACCAATAGTAAGCTCAGCTTAAAAAAAACCATATGCATTTCTTTAACTGACTTGACTTAGGTGCTAACCATCGTTTCTGTGCCGAGGAAATTGATTGGGGATTTACGCGTTTTTATGAAATTGAAGAACTTGGTCAACAGTCTACTAGTTCTGGCAAGGGACCTTTCCTCGTCAATAATGAAATCGTCATTTCTGTCTTTTTGCGTGTCGTTAAAGATGAAACAGGTGTTCTTTGGCATAAATTCATCAAGTACGATTCCCGAAAAGAGACAGGCTATGTAGGCATAAAAAATCAAGGTGCCACTTGTTACATGAATTCACTTCTTCAATCTCTGTACTGCACTAATCAATTCAGAAAAGCAGTCTATCAAATCCCTACTGAAAAAGACGAGCCTACGAAAAGTGTAGCGCTTGCTCTTCAACGTTGCTTTTATAATTTGCAATACAGCTCAGAGCCAGTGGGCACGACAGAATTAACAAAGAGTTTCGGTTGGGACTCATTGGATGCATTTATGCAACACGATGTGCAAGAATTCAACCGTGTGCTTCAAGATAATCTAGAAGAGAAAATGAAAGGTACACCTGCTGATGGTGCTATTTCTAAATTGTTTGAAGGCAAAATGAAGAGTTTTATCAAGTGTATCAATGTCGATTTTGAATCTTCCCGTATTGAAGACTATTATGATATCCAACTCAATGTCAAAGGCTGTAAGAATCTAGTTGATTCCTTTGATGATTATATCACAGTGGAAACATTGGAAGGTGACAACAAATACCACGCTGAAGGACATGGACTTCAAGACGCTAATAAAGGTGTCATCTTTGAAACCTTCCCTCCTGTTTTGCACTTACAATTGAAGCGTTTTGAATATGATTTTATGCGAGATACCATGGTCAAGGTAAGCTGTCTAAATCTTATGCTTTCTATTCATTTCTGTTAGATCAACGACCGTCATGAATTTCCAGCTGAAATCAATCTAGACAAATACTGTTCAAAAGAAGATCAAGATGGTCCTTATGACTATGAACTTCATGGTGTTCTTGTCCATAGTGGTGATATCACAGGTGGTCATTATTTTGCACTCATTCGTCCAGAAATCAATGACAAATGGTATCGCTTTGACGATGATCGTGTTACTCCTGTGACCAAGAAAGAAGTGTTTGAAGAGAACTTTGGTGATGAACCTCATCGTAGCCCCAAAGATAATATGATATCACCTACTTTTCTTAATGGCAACACAAGAGCCAACAGTGTTCGTATGATGAAACGATTTACAAATGCATACATGCTGGTCTATATCAGAAAGAGTAAACTGAATGAAATATTGGGCCCTGTTGAAGAAAACGATATTCCTGTACATTTAAGTAAGTTGCTTTTATAAAGATATATGTGCTAATTACATAGAGCGTCGCTTGGATGATGAAAGAGCAACATTGGAGAAACGTAAACAGGATAGACAAGATATGCAGTTGAATGTAAAAGTGGCTATTGTGACAGATGACTCATTAAGTGATTATCAAGGGTTCAACTTGGGTACTTTTGATGATAGACATCTTGATGTTTCGCCTCACATCAACGTATTCAAAGCACCCAAGACAGATAAAATCGTTACATTTAAACAACAATTAGTAGACTATTATCATCTTGAACCAGATAGGTTTAGATTATGGAGTATACTCTATCGTCAAAACAAGACAGTTCGTGTTGATCAGTTACTGACTTCAGCAGACGAGAGACAAAGTAAGCTAATTGATATTACATGGGATGGCTGACATTGCTTTTTTCTTATAGCTGTTGAAAAGATTCGAGAAGCTACTTGTGTCAACACATCAAGCAATGGCTTCACAAAATTGTATTTAGAAATTGCCGAAAAAGACAAGCCACTACCTGTCATCAGAAACGACCAAATGATTCTGTTCATTAAGTATTTTGATATCAAAGAGCAGAAGATAAGGTGCGGTGTGGAGACTACACAAAATGTGAGCTAACATGTATTGCATTGTAGAGGCCTTGGTCATATTTTTGCTTCTTTGAATGACAAAGTCAATAGTCTTCTATCTTTGTTGGTTGAAAAAGCAGGATTACCTAAAAGTACCTCAATTCAACTCTATGAAGAGATTAGACCCAATGCGATTGAATTGATTAAGGGAGACCAAACATTCCGTAAGGCAGATTTCCAAAACGGTGATATTATCTGTTTTCAAAGAACAATGTCTCAAAAAGAGTAAGGTTTGACTTGTATATGTCAAAACTAGAGCTAATCTGTGTTTAGAATGGATGAAGCGACAAAGAATGGACACATTGCTTCTGTTCCTGACTATTACGCCTCCCTGTATAACAAAGCCTGTGTTTTGTTTAAACCTAAACCTAATGTCAATAACTCCAAGCATGATGAAGCTAAACTTGTGCTCAATAGGACAGCCAACTACAATATGATAGCCACTCAATTAGCCGATGAACTTGGTGTTGAAGCAACCAAGATCCGGTTTACTTCTTCTCATCCTATCACAAACCAACCCAGAGATATTATTCCTTACAAGCCTACTACTCGATTACAAGATATGCTGCTTAATTTGCCAAAACCACAAGAATATCTTCAATTTGTCAATTTTGATCATATTAGTCCACCTATGCTGTATTATGAAATTCTGGATGTTGATGTAGCTGACTTGGAGTCTAAGCGATCGATTGAAGTTGTTATCATTGGTCCTACTTTACGTAAAGAAACTAAAGTCAATGCCCTTGTTTCTCGCGCAGGATCTGTTCGCCAATTACTGGATCAAGTCATTACTAAGGGTAAAATGGAAATCAAGGACCCAGATAGAATTCGATTGTATGAAGTTATAGAGGGAAAAGTAACCAAAGAGTTTTCTCTTGATCAAACAGTGGACAATGTGGCCATTGAAAAGTCAGCTATTGTCTATGCCGAGGTAAAGGATCGAAGTATTGAGAAATTGCTGCTAATGCAAAGATAGCCTATTCCAAAAGATGAATTGGAGATGGATTATGATTCAGACCGTCTTGTTCAAGTCGTACATTATCACGAACGACCTACAAGTTTCCATAGTATTCCTTTCCGCTTCGTGGCTATCAAGGGAGAGCTTTTTGAAGAGACCAAGAAGCGATTACAAAAACGGACAGGATTGGGTGACATGGATTGGAAAAAAGTCAAGTTTACAGTGATCCGTAATTTGAATGCTCCTGAGCCTCAAGTAACAGTGATTGATCAAAACGATTTTGAGTTGCGTAAAGCGCGTCTTCAAGAGGAAGATGCATTGGGTTTGGACCATGTTGATAAGTCTTCAAAGAGCCGTTTTAGTAGTGTGTTTGAAAGGGGTATCTTTATTCGAGGTTGATGTCAATAAACGCATAAATTTGTTAAGCACACATTCTTATTTATTTCGCATATCCGTCTCTACCCGCTGTGTGACTTTCTGAATATAAAAATGAGTTATTTCACCATCATTACTCGCTTCCTTCTTTTTTCTCTCTCCCTTCTCTCTCTTTCTCTTTTGTCTAGCATGCTCCTGAACAGTTCTATCCGTTTACGGCTTATTTCAAGCAGAGCTATTTTATTGAAACCTTCTGTTCAAACAAATTTATTGTCTAACTCTTCCTTTTATGTTCTGCGTCACCGTCCACACTATGCAAAAATTACACATTCATTTCTAGGTAGTGTTCGCCACCATGGATCGCATGGTCACCACCACCACGATGCTGATCTTATGACTACACTTACATCCTCAAGTAAGAAATTATTTCAAATTTCAAGTAGAAAGATAAACCATTATGTAATGTAGGCAAGAAAGGCACAAGGATTACTATTATTGGTTTAGCTTCCAATGTTGGCCTGACAGTAGCCAAAGGCGTAGCAGGATGGTAAGCCAGTAATAGTGCCATTGAACCTATATTCAATACAATTAGGGTAATGAATTCTGCTTCTTTATTAGCTGAAGCATTACATTCATTTAGCGGTAATGTGTTTGTTCTTATTTTATTGAACTCTAACTTCACATCTAGATCTGCTAAGTGATTTCGTGACACTTTATACCTTTAAAATGTCCAGAAAGCCAGCTGACAATGTTTACCCTTATGGATATGGTATGATTTTTTTACGTTATGGACTTGAAATATGACAATTGATGTGCTCTGTTAGGTAAATTCGAAACTGTAGGCTCGGTGACAGTCTCTTCCCTTTTATTAGCTGGTGCAGTAGCTATTGGTTGGCATTCATTTGATCTTTTGCTAGTAGCGCTTCAGTCCTCTGTTCCTTTGATTTCTGATGCAGCTGCTACGGTTGCTACTACATCCCATTCTGCTGCTGAACACAACAGTATTCCTTCGCCTGTTCATAGCCATAGTCACCATGGTAACGGTGTCTTGGATCCTAATGCAGCCTGGTTTGCTTTAGCAAGTGTCATTATAAAAGAATGGCTCTACAGAGCAAGTGAGTACAGTGTTCTTATTTAGAGATGCTGACATAAGAATAGCTGTCAAAGTAGGAATTACTGAAAGAAGTGAAGTTCTAATGGCAAATGCATGGTATGAATAAGAGGAAAACAAACGGCTTTTCTCATCAGAAACAGGCATCATCGTGCAGACGCATACTCAAGTGCAGTCGCTCTTGCTGCTATTGTAGGTAGTTATGCAGGTATGCCAGTATTGGACCCTATTGGCGGCCTTATTGTGTCTGGTATGCTTGTCAAGAGCAGTACAGGATTGTTGGGATCTTCAATGAAAGAATTGATGGATAAAGGCATTGCGACAAAAGAATTAGATTCCATTCAAACTGCTATTGCCAAAGTCAAGGTATAGTTTGAATAATTTGTTTTATATATATATATATGTGTGTGTGTGTGTGTGTATTCAAACGTATGTAGGATGAAGAGTTGGATGTCGTTAATTTTCATTCTGTTCGTGGTCGTAAAGTAGGACCATTTAATCATATAGACCTCGTCTTGCAGTTAAATCCTTCAATTCCAATGCAAAAAGCATATCAACTAGAGGAAAAAGTTCGTTTGTCTATCAAGAAAAGCTGCAAGAATGTTCAAAACGTAGCTATTTACTTGGAAGATCCACAAGCTACCTTGAAGAAAACCGCTGATTGTCATGATCACCACCATCATTAGACTTACTTCCTTTTAAACTGCTGCATTCATGATAGACTCATTCCTTTTTTTTTTTGTATAATTTGCTTATTGTATACATTTTATTTTCCTTACATTATCAATAATATTTCTCTCAAATGACTTTGAATTTATCTATTTCTTTAACGTTTGCATTTTTTAAGTGAGTTGCATAGAGAATGAAAGCCTGTCAGGTTATATATATGAGTACAGAAATCCCTAATTTTCTATACTAGAAACAGACTGAATCGTTATGATGCTTGAAGAAATGTTTCTTTGGCCAATCAATCTTATACTTCAAATCTGAGTGCTTTCTAGCAATATTAGGCCCGCTATATTTTTTTTCTTTTTTTTTGACTTTTCTTTCCATGTACTATTACACATTAAAATGTCTCCTGTATTCACCAGACAAAACAAACTTACCAAACGATTTTTTTGGTATCTTTCCAAAAAGCGTTGATACAGAGTCAACTAAACATCTGGAAAACTATAAGCACAATACAAACAGCAAAGCGCTGTCGTCTTTGCGAAGAAGATCTTCACAACCTCCACAAGCTTCCCAACAAAAACATGTACCACCCACACCTATTCACATTAATAAGCCTTATAAACACCATAGTTTGGAAGGTCAAATAGACTTTCGTTTTGGTCCGATAAACCTATCTTTGATAGATATTGTCACGACAAAGAACCACAAAAATAAACGACAAATACATGAAAGTAGCCTATCACTTGGTTACGGTGTACTTCATTTATATCGCGAATTACAACCTATTCCAGAACAGGATCTACCTGATACTAGAATAGTTCAAGAAGCGTCATTAGATAATAGTAATAATGATAGTGATGATGGTAAAATCCTTTGTATTCTAGCAATACCATCTTATATGGCCCAAAAGGATTTTATCACTTTTTTGGGAAGCACGAACGCTAATATTTTGTGTTACCGTTTTATCAGGTACAAGGGAAACGAAAACGATCAAGTTTTAACCTGAGTCTGTAGAGATTATTCACCTAACAAATACACTGTTCTATTAAAGTTCAAAAGTCGACAATCTGCTTTTGCTTGTTATCAAAAATTCAATGGAAGAAGATTCAACATGACAGAGGTAGCTTTTTTGTGACGCTATGTCTCTGACTAACAGAAAATAGCCGGAAATCAGCCATGTTGTTTACATTAAATCAAACACGATAGATGTAAATACAATGTTACCAAACACATATCCGTACCTAAATGAAACATTAAGCCAAGATCTATCAAGTCATCAACAACAAGAAGCAGAATTACCTACATGCCCTGTATGTCTTGAGCGTATGGATCAAGGTATTACTGGTCTACTCAGTATTCAATGCCAACATACAAACAGATGCGACTGTCTTAATAAATGGGGTAAGAGCAGTTGCCCTGTATGTCTTTACTCTCAAAAGCCAGTTCTTTCTTCATCTTCATCTTCATCTTCTTCGAATCAAGAAAAGCATATAAGCTATGAATGCTTTGAATGTGAATCTACTGAAAGCCTTTGGATTTGTATGATTTGTGGACATATTGGTTGTGGACGATACCAAGAAGCACACGCATACGATCACTATATGGAAACAAATCACTTATATACGCTTGAAATTGAAACACAACGCATTTGGGACTATTTAGGAGACAGTTATGTACATCGTTTGATTCAGAATACAGTTGATGGTGCACTTGTTGAACTACCACCCAAGACAGCTATAGATCAAAATAAGAAAGAGTCAAGAACAAGTTTTTCGCATACCAAGAATCGAAAATCATCAAACTACCATGATTATTTTAGCCATTTCACTGCGGCTGGATCAAGCACAACAGCAACAGAAAATCCATTGGATCGAGAAGAAGATGCAACAACCAACAAATTAGATGCCATGTCTGTAGAGTACTCTTTCATGTTAACTTCTCAGTTAGACTCTCAAAGGATGTACTATGAAGAACAACTTGATACTCTCATGTCAGAACTTCAGAATCTATCGAGTCAAGTACAATTGACCAAAGAAGAAATGAAAGGCGCTAAAGAAAAGACTATTGTGTTGACCAAAAGAGGAAAGTCACTAGATTCAGAGATTAACGAGCTCCAAAGAGAAAAAGAAAAGATAACCAAAAGAGCAACATCGTTTAAAGATAAATACGAACACACCTTAAAAAACCTAAGTGAAGAGAAATTGGTAAGCCAATAACTTTATCTAGTTTTTCCTAACAGCATTGCTTTTAGTTAACGAAGTCTTTAATGCGAAACAATGAACTACTAAAGAAGAATGCGGCTGAAAAGGAAGCTACATTTGAAACTTTGACTGACAAAGTGAGAGACCTTATGTGTTTCTTGGAGACAAAAGAAACTATGCCTAATGAAACATAAGGTATTCTTTAATCATTTGAGTGTACTACTATTCAGTCTATGGACTTTTATTCTGGGAATCAGTTTGCTATTAAACAAAATCTTGTTTAAGAAACAGATATACTTTAAAGATATTGATGCATTATTTTTTATCTTTTTTTGTCCATTTTTGGTTCTAATTGATCTGTTAATTTGTATCATTTTATCAGGTAGTTATATCGCACGATTTATTGTATTATAGATGAATTCGATGCTCAAAAAATAAGTATTAAAGTCAATACATGCAGTATAGGAGATAACTAATTTTGAAAAGACAAAGGACTCAATCAAAAGCATATTTGCGTTCCTTAAACCCATCTTGAGCAGTGTCCAAGAATGGCGCCTAGTCTAGGAGGGATTCCTTTATAAATGCCTAAATCATCGTCTTGAAAGCAAAAGTCAGATTTATTGAGAGATAATTAGTCGGATCAAATGAATTGCCTTTCATATGGATTCGAGCCACGTTTGAAACCCACTGATAATGGAATGAGTATGATCAACGCCAGCATTGAACAAAATGATACGATATTTGATGAATTACTAGAACATATGATATATTAGAAAACAAATTGCGCTAGAGCGACAAAAAAGCTATGATGAAGCTTATAATTGCCTGGAGCTTCTTATGGGCACAATGGATTTACAAATATATATATATCTTGAAGATGATTGATATTCATCATTTGACATATCCAAAGCTGGTATTTTCGGCCTCAAAAGCACCAAGTAATGTAATACGTTTTATTTATCAGTATTATGTGCATCAAATAGTATTAGAGTAGACGTAGGTTTAGAAAGCAATATATATTGGAAAGGTTCTCTTTTGTGCTGACTACAGTGTATCACGAACTTTGAATGCATATTTGAAGGCAATACTCAAATTGAGTCGCCTTTTTTTGTCTCAGTAAGCCCGTTTTCTTTTTGTCAGAAGTATCTAAACGTAATCTCAGCTCATTTCGGTTGGATCAGACCTACAATTGGCCATTCCAAAAAAATTCTTGATCGAGTTTTTTTTTTTTTTTTTTTTTTTTCATCTTCACGGACCTCCGTAGATCTCCCATGGGTAATAAAAAACAAGTTTCATCTAACTGCCAAGCCAATGGTACCATTCGATTTCTTGGTTTGAAAGAACATGTTTTAAATGAAAAAAGGGACTAATTTGATAGTCTAGTTGTCGAGTAATGGCGGCATGTGTCAGCTGTGATTTGAGCATTTTTGAGCGTTTTTGCTCTATGCTATTTTGAATGCCAAATAACATAGGGGAATAGAAATATTGGCAATCTACAGTGTAAATGTAAGGCAGATGAGCATAGAACAGCAGCGTTTAGCTGTACCACATGCTTTTGTCAAACTTCCGTACATGATTTTCATACTATCTCAGTCCTTTTCTCTACTTTCTCAGGTATCATTATATATTCACTACAGCTTTTGTTAATAGACTTGATCGCTATCTCCTTATCTTTGTGCATTTCGAATGCATCAAAGTATCATGCACACAAAATACAGTATATTCAGAGATCAAAAATTGAACAGCAAAAGTCGTCGAAAGGCAATAGGGACGCAGAAAAAAAAAAGAAAACGAGACACCTATCGTTTATCATGTACAAAACTGCTCTTTTTAGACTCAAAAGTGCCACATATCATCATACGATCAGCTCGCATACATTTAGTACGTAGAATGGTGTAAGAATAAATGCCCATTTACTATCTGATTTTCAATGAAAAGGGCCTCTTTTGTACTGATTACAGTGTAAATCAAAGCACTGAATTTGTAATCATGTTTATGGAGCGTACATCTTTTTTATTTTGTATTGCTTGAGTAAAAAAGATATATGTAGAAAAATTTTAGCTGACAATCCTTAAATCTTGTTTTCTATCTTTGGCATAAATGTCTTTGTACTTGTTATAAATTGATTCTAATTCTTCAATATACAATGCTTGTGTTGCTTTTAGTTGTTCTTCTGTAGGCTCAGTCTGGCCTTCTTTCAGTTTTGGAACAGAAATAGGTTTCCCCACTAAAAATCACATGTTAGATACGCAATCCAGTGTAACTTGAGGCTATACTTTACCAACAGTAACCACTTGATGCCTATATGGGATCAACCCAATGTCATCTACATTATATATCTAAGTACTGTAAATCATATGTAACACGACTTACAATTGAAAACCCCTCGTGCATGAAACAAAGGCATAGTAAATCCTAAACCTTGCTGCATTTTTTTCTGAATTTTCCAAAGCCAGCTGCCCTTGTGGTTATCTACTTGTTCATATAAATCATTTTCCCCAAAAGAAAATGTAGGCACCAAGTCAGCTTCATGGCGAATAGCCATTCGAATAAATCCAAGCCTTTTTTTCAACGTTAAATCAGCAATACCAGGACGCGCACTTAATGACTCTGCTGCTCCTCCAATCACTATTACAATTGATCGACCTGGTCCTGATGCTAAAATATGCTCACATGAATGACGAGAGACCGAAGCAAGACCTAAGGCCATAATTATTTCGCGATAGATAGGAATATTGAAATTGGTTGTCAAGGTGAGCAACGAGGGTACAATGCCAGGAAAAAGCTTTGAGAAACCAGTTGCTTCTGTACCAAAGTTACCAAGAGCACCCATGCTGATGATACCATGCGGATGGTAGCCGAAAACGTAGTTCTTTTCTGGATTCAAATCAGCTTCTTTTACGAGTTTGATAGGAAAGTAACTGACAAAATAATGCCAGAAAGGTAAGCGACGAAACCATTCTGAGCGACGCCCTCCATTTTCCGGTGCTTTATCTTTTGCAATGAATATAATGTAAGCAATTTGGAGTGGCCACAGGAAGGGTAAACATAATGACCAAAGAAATAAAGTAAAGCAATTGCCTAGCAAAAATACCCAAGTCAAGACAGCAGCAGTCTGAAGACGACGCTCGAATGGTATCGTTAAAGGAGCCCAACGAACATGTGATAAGGCATCTTTTGTATCTTTTTGTCTATCTGTATATATCTTCTTGCTTTTTTCGCTGCCTATCGACTCTTTCATAGTGTGTTGAATAACAAAGAAAAAAAAGCAAAATTTCGATGGTTACAGACATGATGTTGTTTTATTCAATCTCAGCAGACAGTCTAAAGTTAAACAGCATAAACAAGGTAAATGGATCTAGTGAGGTAATGCCTCTTCATGTTCGATAATGAAAATCAAATATGACTATGCTTATTATTTCTATTATTGATTACATGAATTACATTCTAGCATCAGCAACAGCCGTTCCGCCATCGCAAGTAACAGTAGCACCATTCGTGTATTGACCAGCACGAGAGGCTAAATAAATGCAAGTACCTGCAATATCTTCAGGGCTACCAATACGGCGCACCTAAACAGATTTTTAGACATAATATAGCTAAATAAAAATCAAACTTACAGGCACTTTTGCTATAATAGAGTCATGGAATTTGTCCAAGGTTGCCTTCATCATTTTAGATTGAAATGCACCAGGAGCAATGACGTTAACACGCACGCCTCTGTGACCTAGTTTACCAGCCATATGGCGAGACATATGATGGAGGCCTCCTTTAGACGCGGAATAAGCATATGTTTCTTGTGGAGGAGACTAGATATGAAAATGTCAATCTTATCTTTCTTATAGGCTCATCTATACATACCCGAATGCCATCTATAGAACCAATGTTAATGACACAAGTGGTTTTTTCCAGAGTAGCCTTAGCAGTCAAGAGCGGAAGACAGCTATTGTTGTTTTAAATACTTCATATTCATTTAATGCAAACTTACGCTTGGGTCAAAGTAAAGATACGCTTCAAATTCAAATTTACTACTTTCTCAAAAGCTTGATCGGGATATGTATCCATACTTTCATTCCAATTTGCACCAGCATTGTTTACCAAGACGTCAAGATCTATAGTAAATGAATAAGAAAACTCTTTATTTCCAGCTTACGATCCTCTTTTTTTGAAAGTTCAGCAACAAGACGCTTGACTTCATCTAATTTCTGCAAATCAGCAGGAATAGCAATACATTGACCAGGACCTTTAGCTGTCAATTCCTCGGCCACCTATGAAGAAAATAAACAAATAAAGTTGGCTGGAGTTTCTTTTTACCTTATAGCAAACATCAGCAGAACGACTGGTGATATAGACTTTGGAGCCAGCTGAGACAAATCCCTTTTATATCTCTTATATTAGTACTCTGTATTCTTTTAGACACTTAAACTTACAGTGGCGATCATTTCACCGATGCCTCTTGAGCCACCTGTGACAAGAGCTACCTGTGATTATAACTGAGTACTCTTTCAAGCACTATCTTCAATACCTTGTCTTTAACATCAAATAAGTTTGAGGAATTCATTATTAAAAGACTAGAAAATAGCAATTCAAATTCACGCATTAAATGCCATTTTTTTAAGCTGACTAAGGTAATTTCTCATTACTTTTTATTTCTGTCAAACGTCACTCTCTTTTCATAAAACTCAATCAATTTCAAAGGGCACTTTTGAGCGAGAAGGGTTGTAGGATACAATGCAATTTTACCATCAGCCCTAAAGAGCATGTCAAATATAAATATAGACTTACTATAGCAACATATTTACTTACCAGCGAACAATGGCATCCAAACGCTTGTTATTATTAGACATTCTTACATACTTCACTTTAGAGACATCATTCCAATCAGACTTTGCTCTGAAAGATTTAGAGTTGATCTCGCTTTCAGAAAAATCGGAATCACTTTCACTTTCATACATATCCTCCTTTACTTCAATAATGAATAAGTACCTTATCCATACAAAGGAATTTACCTTTTTTTGCTTTTGGTTCTTCTTTTGATGCATTTTTCTCTTCCTTCTTGGTTCTCTTCTTTGATTTCTTTTGTGTGTCTTTTACTTGAGAATAGGATTCGCTTTCAATCTGACTCATCACTCTCTCGCGTGCTTCATCACCTCCTAAAATGCTCCAATAATCATCTACGAGTTCAAAAGCATTGGATCTATTTGACCTGTTGGTTCAATGGAATCAAACAAACAGTTTACTTACAAGTTTTCAATTGACTCCCAAGTGTTTGATTCTGCTGGATAGTTCTTCCATTTGACCAAGTATTTTAAGACGTGTTTCTAATGATGACATCAACGTGTGAACATGTTTTCATTTGCTTACTTTGCCAACTTGAAAGACCTTATGGCTCTTGATCTTTTCTACTTCATATTCTTCTGGTTCTGGGCTTGACTTCTTTTTGGTGTTCTTTGCTCTTGTCATGATAAAATAAAGAAACAAAGAATTATGCAGGTATGACTGCTTCATGAAAATGAAGGAACTTCAAAATCAGACAGCAGCAATATTGAATAAAAAAAATGCTTGTTGTACTCTCGTTAGAGTATTTGTCTCCAAGGATCTGTCATTTGACTTTAATTCTAAGAATAAAAGACATTGTTTCCTTGTTCTTAAATACAATTTTAACTCGACTAAACATTCTCAAAGGTAAGAAAACGGAAGGTCTCAAGCATGGCAATAGGAAGCGTGATAGCGAGGATTAAGACATTCTAAGCACAACGGTATCAATGCTTTGATTATTCAGAAAAAACAAGAAATTTATTATGTAAACCACAAGCTCTTTTTCGTGCCACATCTCTTTTATTTCTGAAGCACTAACACTTGTTTGTAGGTGTCATCTTAGATATATACAGTCAAAAAATACTTTGGAGTGGATCAGAAGGAACGGAGTGAAATACAAATGGCTCTTTATAACTTTCATATATCTGTTCTAAGCCAATCCCGAGATAATCTGATAAAAATAAAGAACAAGTAGATGTAGTTGATGTCACTACAAGATCGTTGAAGTATTGCATGCTTGAATCATTGTCTGAATCTTCGGCGTCGGGTTTCGGAATTTTTTGTGAAGGCGGTGTAACTATTGAACTACCATGAAAGGAAGTGGTTAAGGGTGATGAAATGCTTCTTCCGGTGGGTGCTGCATTAGTTGCATGATGATAGCAGGTACCTCGGTGTTGATCCTTGAATAGTTCCGCAGTTAGTTCAATATCATGATGTTTTCGATAATGACTTTTCTCGTATGTTAATTTGTTTATGAAAACACTCTCAGCACCAGGGATCAAAGTCCAGTAGCAGCCTTTGCCTGGGTTTGTCTGAGTTGGTCTTCTATCAATCTTGAAGAACCATTTCTTGTTTAACGAAAGATTATGCCGAATTGAGTTCTGTTTATTTTTTTAGCTTACACCCAATAAGCATTCTTTGATTTACCTGCCATCCTCCTTGACGCATGGAGTAAAAGGGGTATTGATGCGAAATCCATGTATAAATGCCATTCAGGGTTAGTCGACCGTCTTTACTAGACAGAATAGCATATGCTATTAACGTAGCATACGAAAATGGTGGTTTATCATCCTTGTTGTGAGGTGTCCACCATGGAACTATCTTTTTAGGCCAAAATAGACGTGTTCTAGCAGGACACGTATTTATGTCTTCATCTTCTTTTGGATGATCTCCCACGAGTGCCATCTTAAATTTCAATGGGCTTGAAACATAATTCATTTGTATAAACAGATAAATAGATAGGTTAAAAAGAAAAAGAAAAAATTAAATCCGTGTGTGTATAATCGTCTTTTAACCCAAAACTGTATATTTACATAAAGTTTGTTGTCATTTATGAATGGTTACTCAAGAAGAACCCAATCTCACAACAAACCCATCAAAACATACACACACTCTCTATCTCTTTTTTGTATTTAAGGTTAAGGCTATTTTCTTTTTCTTTTTTTCCCTTGTCATCTTTATTTTTTGATCTAAAAAGAAGTATATTGATCAAGAACAAAAAAAAAAAAGTAAGCTATCTGTTTATACCATGGTCAAAGCGTTTAGAAAGGATTTTGTGCTACTCTTTCAAAGAATGTCACTTTATGACATTTTTCTTTTTTGTATGACAGTGCGTGCCTCGCTTTATTTATACAAAGTGCTACTCTTCTTTTGTCAAGATACAACAGAAAGAAAAAATACATCTCTCATAAGCTAAAGTCAATATGATCGAGACCGTACAAACAAATCTCAGCTTGGTGGGAAAAACTATGTTTGACAAAGATTATCGAATCAGAAGAATTTTTGAAATGCATCTATTTCTTTTCTTGTGTCTTACACGAGATTGTACTTAAGTATATTTAGCATAAAGGCTAGCTCAATAAAGAGGATGAGTGTAATCTTTTTGATTTGATTTCTTTAAGGGATACGGCAAATGTCATGTTATTACAACAAACCCAGGTAACGAATTAGTTGTAGATCCAGTTAGTTACACATTCATATTTAGAGTCATATCATAAAATGATGATTTGTTATCCTATAGATAAAAGAAAACTCTTTTAAAAATTCTCATCATTTCATTAGACTAGAACAAAAAATAGTCAAAAACACATAAGGAGGGAGAAATCAGGTTACACTTTATCTTTTACACCAGAACCGAGAAAATGGAATGCAAATAATCGATAAACGGGAGGCCTTCCGTTATATCCGAAACTATCTCTTCATATTTGAATCTATAGCTACATTTCTATAATGAGACAGTCCTCATAAAATTCTTGTATTTCTTTCAATCCTAATAAAATCAAGTTCTGTTTATCTTACTGTGAAAACCTTATCTTATTTCTAAGGCAAGATTCGGAGCTTTATTCCCGAATTTTAGGTTTATTGAATGTATCAACCTTTTTTTTTTTGTTCTAAGCAATTACTAGCGATAGAAGACTAATTTTCAGGATAGAAAGTTTTATTTCACTGTTATAATGATGCTTTTTCTGTAAAATGCAGTATACAGTCAATTTTGATGGCAGATCTAAACACAATGCTCACATTGATTCGAATTTTTTCTTTATTCTCCTATTTTATATGATTTTTTTCTATAACATACGGTTATATGATGAGAAAGCTTAATGAACTGCCTTTATAACAAACGTTTTTATGTTTATCTTTTTTCTTTCAAGAATAATGCAAGCCAAACGTAAGCGATCAAAATAAAAACTAGAAACATTGAACCTAAACGAATAACATCAGGCCAATAATTCCTTGCATTGAATCCAAACGTGGATAAAATAGTAGCTCCCGGTACATCTATTTTAAGCCCATATCTTTCTTCAACAAGTTGCAAATACAGTAATTCATTCACCAGCATGGCTTCTAAGGCATAATTAAAGAAGGAAAGATACTTGAGCCAACTGAAATATTGAGGTATTGAGTCTGATGATATGTTAGAAAAAAAATCAATACAAACGATACAATTTACCTTTGTTTAAAAGCAAGCCTGCAAAGAGCATAGAAAATAGGATAACCATACATGCTATCAAGTTGGCTAAAGCCAGATTCTTGACTATAATACCTATGGCTAAACAAAGTGCTGCTGCTGTCAAATTAAACAAGACCAGAACAAGCAAAAACTTGAAGAATTCAGAGACGCCTTCTACTAAGCCCACCAATGAATAAGAAATAAGCGCCATCATCAATGGCGGCACAATACGCAATGGAACAATATCAAAAAGAATTTTGGATAGAAAATAGGCTGTAGGTGAGTAATAACCATTGGCTCGCTCTCTTGTAAACAAAATGCGTTCATTGCTAAACGCTTGGAGTGAAGTTAAGCACATGAAGCCAAGCAATGCTTCATAAAAGAAGAACAAGCCCATACGGTTTTGAAAACCAGCAATGGTGTTTGAAACTTGGTAGAACAAGCCTCCACATATTACTATATAGAATGTAAATAAAGAAGCGTGCGCGGATAAATATACTTGCGCGCCAACAAAATAGTCATGGTATAATGACTAAACATCAACATCGGATTGCGATATAAATTTTTGAATGTACGATCTGCCAATATTCTGAATTGAGCAAAAAAGCCAGGCCGTTCATACACAGCGATTGCTTCTAAAATGACCGAGTCATCATCTTGTTGTGCTTGTGCTACAGCTGTTTGGATGTTTTCCCTTAGAGCGTTCATTATAATACTGTGTTGGTAATATTCAATGAGTTGTCGAACATGTGGAGGCAAGCCATCTGTTTGTGGTTCTGAATCAATGATCACATTCGGTTCCTGCGCTTTCTTTTTCTTGGCTGATTCAGAAGCCCATTGCTCTGTTATGTTATCTAAATCGTCACTATAGATGGAGGTTGTTGGCTGAGCAGGAAAGTATTCATCTTCAAAAGTGAAGCTATTTGTCACCGCCTGGACAGCAGATGAAGGCTGGTTTGGCTTTCTTTGAACCGCACCCATCGTTAAATCGATTAGATAATCGGCAATATTAAAGCCAGTAGGACAAGCGTAACCAATCTGTTTAAAATAAGTTTGTGCCTCAGATTGCGGGCCAGAATAAATCGCTCTCCCATGAGCAAGCAAGACTAGCTGATCAAACAAAGTAACAATATTGGATCTCGGCTGATGAATTGTAAAAATAACTGTCCGTCTATAATTTCTGGCTAATGAAACCAAACATTGTACAACATTGAAGGCATCATAAGCATCAAGACCACTTGTAGGTTCATCCAAGAATAATATAGAAGGCGAGGTGACTAATTCGCAGGCAATAGCAACTCGACGTTTTTCACCACCACTGATTGACCGTGCATCTTGCTGACCTATCTCAGCATCCTTAATTGTATCAATTCCTAGTCCTTGCATGACTTCCATCACCCGAAATTTCTTTGCAACATCACTCATGGAACGAGGCAAGCGCAATAAAGCAGAATAGAGTATAGTTTCATACACAGTTAAGTTAGGAATCATGACTTCTTCTTGATCCACATAACCAATTAGCTTTTTGTAGTGTTTAGTGCATACTTTCTGTCCGTTTAAATAGATATTGCCTGAAGATTCGCCTGATTTGGTACGTTTGGCTAAAATATCTAACAAGGTTGTTTTGCCTGCACCTGAAGGTCCCATGATAGCCATCACATTTCCTGGCTGAATCATGCCTGAAACATCTTGTATTATAGGGTGGCCATTTATCTTATAGGCGATGTCTTCAAAAATAAAGCTAGTGGGTGTGTGCTCAGACATTAATTTCCCTGCTTCATCATCTTCAATTTCGAGTATGCCTTTTGGTTCTTGTCTCTTGGAGAAATAAGTCACAATGGCTGATATGATCAATAAGAATCCTGCTACACCTGATATGCCGCTAATGATCATGCTCCAGTTTGTCTGCTTTTTTGGTCTTTCAAATCCTGGCACCATTGAATAATGCAAACATTCGCCACTAAGGCAGCCTAAAAAGATAGAGTCATCACCAAATACAGAAGAAATCAAATCATCCATAGCAGGTTCTGAAAACGCACACTTTGTATTTGTACAGTCAAAAGACGCTGGGCCTTTGATTTGATCCCTCAAAAGGTCTTTGCTAGTTAGTTTACTTCTTTACCATGCATCTATATTACCTGTTATATCGATCGAACCATCTTTGCCGCAAAGTATTTCATCTTTGATACAACGGCATTCAATGTTTTGACATGCGTATTCAGTTGAATTCTTGTCAAATCCATATTTTTGATCGAATGTGCATGCACTTAAATGACAATAAAATGATTCGATTTCGTCAATCCAGACTAATGATTGTGTTAAGAACAATATGCTTTTATGTCTACGTACATTGAAAACCACAGTTGGCTCGTTGCTTATTGCAAGAAAAGGTAACTTGAGGCACTTGGCCTTTCAGTTGGTCTAGTATCTTTCTATCTAGCCTATATTTAACAACCTTGTCAAAATATTGTCCTTACTTGTCACATTGCACATTTGGTAGTTCTCAAATACTGTTATTCCATTTTTGTAGCAGCTTCCATTCTTTCCAGTAGGCACAAGGGAATCGCACACTGAGTCTGTTTGACAGACTAATAGCAAGCATAAATAATTAGGCTGTGAATTGTTTAATATTACCATTGCAATTGATTCCTTCCCAACCCTCTGGACAATCACAATGATTGTTTTCTCGGGGAGGACGTTTGTTTCCATCGGAGAGTGCACCACATGCTACATACCATAAATGATTTAGGTTTAATTTGATCTGACTTACATGGCTGTTTACAGTCATCGCCTGTGAAACCAATGGGACATTGACACTTGCCATCATATTCTGAACAATTGGCAAAATGAAGACATTCAAAGCCAGGCAATAAGCAGTTAAAACAAGGCGGACACTCTTTATCCGCAAGTGATTGATAAGCTATGACTATAGAAAGAAAACATAGATACCACAATTTCTTCATTATGATAAAAAAAAAAGAGAAAAAGAAAAAAGAGAAATGTTTCATGAAAATGTCATATTCAAATCATGCTTTAATTCAAGTTTACCATTATCCATGAAAAAAAAAAAGTATCGGTATTGCCTTACGTGACGCAAAAAAAAAAAAAAACGTATATAAAAGAGACAGAGAAATTCTTTTTCTCTTCTTCTTTCTTCCTTTTTCGAAATTGTATGATAATTGAAGGCACCTTCATATTATACATTCTATAGAAAAAGTGTATTAAGATAACAAGTAGAATTCAACAGACAAATGGTAAAATATAATAAAATAGTTTTTTTTATGTATAAAAATTATTAAATTTTAATATGTAAATGATTGGTGTTGATAATGATGTTTTTTTTAATTATTTCAACTAAGGTATTATCAGCACCGCAAGACCCTTTGCTAAGGTCTTCCCATTCAGCTGATACTCGCCGCCGCCGTCAGCCCTCTAGTTCGCCACCATATTATCCTGGAAGTGATGGAAATCTGTCTACGTCTTCTTCCACTGGTTCTTTGAAAAGAAGAAGGTCCAATAGAAAAAACAGGAGCGACTTGCAGTTTGAGTCTACTCAAGAGCAGTTCAAGTTTTCTGAAGGCGACGGAATCGACACAGCGCAAAAGAGACTCAAAGGACTGAACCTGGCATTGTATCCAAGTATATATTTTAGACAATAATTTACATGTGTACTTATTTGGTATAGAAAATCCATATCGTCATCTATCTTGGAAAATTGGTGAGCAAGTAGAAGCTATCAAATGGACAGGTGATGCAAAAGAATGGTATTGTGCACGCGTAGTAGAAATCTTGAACGATATCAATGACGAGTTTCTTGTATTTGTTCATTATGAAGGCTGGGCTCCTGATGAAGCTGATTGGATCAGCCCAACACTAATACGATCTGTAAAGAATTTCAGTCGATTACAGTATGGTCCTAAGGGACCCGAGAACGATCAATCGTGGAAAGACTATGCCGATTTCTATGATTCAAAGCAAGGCGAACAAGCACGATATCACACTGGCCTTGTTCAAGACAGACGTATGTCTTTACACTGTTGCCCATGCCATTCTCGTGAGACAATTCACCCTGAAAGACCAGATCGAATCAGTTCTATTTTACAGACATTTCATAGTAATAGGTAAACCATCCTGTCTATCTTGCTCTTCTCATGCGTTGTAGAATGCTTCGCTTTTTTAAAAGACTCCATGCTCGCGAAATAACAGCAGAAGAACTATTACGAGTACACACATTTTCTCACGTACGTAATTATTATCCTTTAGACGAAGAGGACATCCAAGTCAGAAAAGAAGCAAAATTATCCAAACCCTTGAAAATTACATCCATTGCTGCCTTGTTAAATCCAGCACCTACCCATGATACACCTGTCAAAATGACACGTTCTCCTTCCAACAACCTTCCTATGGTAATGCGAGGTGTGGGTGGTGGCGTTGTTATCCAAGCTGATCAGGATCATATCAAAAGACAACATCGTCGCTTTTCATCAGCAGCAGCAGCAGCAGATGCTTCTCAAAGTGACCCACATCCAAATGCGCCACCAGGCCTAGTATGTAAAATGACATGTGGTGAATTAGGTATCGCTGTAGATACTACATTCCATCCTTTGTATAGTAGTCTTTCAGCTAGAGTCTCAGCAGGTGCGTTATTAGCATTAGTTGAACCCATTGTGGAAGGATATGTTAGGAACGGATTTGCCTTGATCCGGCCACCGGGTAAGCACATCAACAACTACCTATTTAGCTGACTTGTTCATAGGGCATCATGCTGAAGACGACATGGCAATGGGGTACTGTTTTTATAATAATGTGGCTGTTGCAGTGGCTGAAATTCTAGAGAAATACCCAGCAAAAATCAAAAAGATTCTCATTATTGATTGGTAAGTCATACTTAACGATAAAATTCTTTTTAACAAAAGTGTGTAGGGATATACAGTAAATGAACACAGCGGATACAATATCTAGATGCTAATCTTTTTATTTGTTTATTAGCCACGGTAATGGAACACAAAAAATCTTTTACGATAATCCAAATGTTCTCTATATCTCAATACATCGTTGGGATAAGGGTCAATTCTATCCATTTACGGGTGCTCCTGATGAGTGTGGAGAAGGCCCAGGAACAGGCTTAAATGTAAATATTGCCTTTAGTGCTTCAGAAGATAAACCAAGTAAGAATCATACAAATACTTTTTTTTTTAATTTACGCTCCTATAGAACCCATGGGTGATACGGAATTCGTCGCTGCGTTTTACCATTTTGTGCTGCCGATTGCTAAACAATTTCACCCTGACATGATATTTGTTTCAGCAGGATTTGATGCAGCCGAAGGACATCCTGAAAACGTAAGTTTCTTGTTTTAATTTAAAGCTAATTTTAATTAGTTAGGTGGTTATCACGTCACGCCTCGCGGATATGCCATTATGACAAAAATGATTAAGGATTTAGCTGAAGAAGTATGCGATGGTCGTCTCGTATTGACATTGGAAGGTGGATACGAACTTCAACCATTAGCAGCGACATGTGCTGCTAGTGTCGCGCAGTTATTTCAACCAGATACATTGCCAGATCAACAAATCGCAAGCTTCAAGCATACATTGAATGCCATCAAACCCAATCTAGGCGCAGTAGAAAGCTTTCGTGAAATCACTTTGGTACAGCAAAAATATTGGAAGTTCTCGGATGCTATGTTGTCGCCTAATTTTCGTTTCTCATTGCCGAATGATTGGAGAGCAACAGACAGTATTTCAACTAGACCTCGTAGAGATAAAAAACCTATCAAGATTCCAATTGTTGAAGGTTATTAAGACTATAGACACACTCTTTTTTTTTTTGTTTGCATAATAATATATTATTTATACAATTGTTGTATTTTTCTTTTAAGAGCATACATCACAATAATAAAACTCATCCTTTTTAAGTTAAATAATCACGAATAAAAAAAAGGATCTCATATCGTTTCTTGACAGTTTTTTCTTTCGTTAAAGCTAAAAATAAGAATAGCTTTTGATCCATACATGCCAACGCCATATGTAATTCTTGATGTCTCTTTTCTTGAATTTTAGGAGTTAGACATTGGCTTATATGCTTTAATGGTAAAAAAAAAATCAATACTTTATAAGAAGAACTATTTTCACTTCTTGCTAGTCTTTATGCACTATTATTTTATCTATTTTTGAAGCCCTGAAAGAGTAAAGTTAGGTGTGTCACAAAAAAGAAGATCTTACTATATTTAGCATAACAATTTAACTAAATATGTCTACAAATTAAACAGGATGAATAAGCGACTTGATGGGAACAAGCAATTAATGGCTGCGTCTGCAATTAGTATCGTGTTGTTTAAGTCTTTTAAAATAAGAAGGCTTGAACATCATTTTATGTGCAGGAATATGAAGATTAATTGAGAGAAAATTGTTTGTCTTTCTTGATTTATGTCTTTAAGTGATCATGATTGCTGAAAATTTCGAATCAATGTCATTATAAGACGTTTAATCTTTGCAACTAAAGTACTAAATGTTGAAAGAGATATCTCTTTACACGGTAATGATATCACATAACAAAACATACACTATCATTCATTTCAAATTACAATTCAAGAAAAAAGAAATAGTGAAGCTCAAATAGTTTAAAAAATAGAGAGTAACAAAAATAGTTGCTTTGGTAAGGTATGCATACAATAGATCAGTTTTTTTATTATAAAAGTGTTCTTGATTTGATTAAACTATGACATCTTTTTAAGTACCTTCTCTATCAAAAAAGGTGCACATAAAATGAGTATGAAGTATGTTTGTGCATTACGATACTTGCCAAATGTTCATAAACTATGTTTACTAACATACAGGGTACTAATCACGAGAAAGCTCAGCTTCTTTTTGACACTACACAATGAAAAATAAAGCTATCGATAGGTATAAATACTGAAAATGTGTGTTAAAAGCTCTAGTTTTTGATCAAAGCATTTGTTTGCCAATTGTACTATGAAAATGGTACTATATAAGTAGTAGTTTTCTTTATGTTAGCAGTCTCCGAAATCAAAGAATTACAACTTTTATTACTACACTAAAACCTTAAAACTGCGTCTTTATGCAGTTCAAACAAAAGCTCGATTTATGATCTGCTGGAATCGCTCCATTTCATATAAATATTCAGTATAACGCATAATAATAAAAACTAAGGTTCTTTTATCTTGATCCTTTTAATCGCATTAGTAGTCTGCCAGACAGACAATAAAGGCCATCAAGTATGTCGTATGTCCAATTACCCTACATTTGCATTATGAATCAACTATACTTTTACTTTTCCAAGTTCTTTAGCGCTCTAAGCAGCGTCGTTTTACTTGATTCGTGCACCAAGCTTTTTGGCAGCGCCATTCTCCTGTCAACCGTTCTCGGTACTTACCTTTGAGAATCATGCAAATGGGAACAACAAAACCGACTGTTACGAAAAAGCGTCCGTGGTAGCCTCATGGTTGTTCAAGTTAATTACATACCAGGTTTTGTCTGCAACCAAACCATCGTTATCAAAAACACAATTAAATCAACTGGCTTGCCAATGTGCAACTGGAAAAGTTCGAGATAGACTTGTTAATATTTCATCATTTCTTACCGACACCGACGATATAATGATTTGCACAACCGTGAATTGAACAACAGCTTAACTCAACTTGCCTCACTTATGTCATCTGATATTGCAAAAGCTATCAAGTCATATGTCATATCCAATATTTAAAAGAGATTAAAAGCCTTACTGGAAAAACAAAGAGAAATCATTTTGTTTTTAGTGCCAAAATGCGATTTTCCTTTAAAACGGCATACTTGGTACTTGACATCGTCTCAACCACAAATTCATTCTAATCAACGATGTAGTTCATGGGTTTAGGAACACCACTCTCGTCAATCACATTCCCACACTCATCTTCATATAAAAATATTGCACTTATGTTCATTTGCAAAGGTTGAAAAAAAGGGAAAAAATTCCTGAAAGAGCAGCACTTGCAATTTACATTTTTTCGAACACCAAGAAAGGACAGTTTCTAAAATACGACTTTAATTCCTGAAAGAACGAAATTGATTTTGATTGTCCAGCGACTTCAATTTTGATTGACTACGACATTGCTTGTTGGATTCACTGTACATATGTTAACATACTCTCACCTTTTTTCTTTTTTAGACTTTCAATCGCCGTAACAATAGGGTTTCTGTGTACCTTTAGATAAACTTGTTCTCGAGTAAACCAATGAGACTGAACACTAATGGGTGTAGAACCCAAAAACTTCTAAATCTGTCCTGTTCTTAGCCATCATTCACTTGAAGAATCGCATCATCTAGTGCAACAGCTGATTGAAACTAAGAGTCCCATAGGATAACAGCTTGTTCAGCTTCTTCTTTTTTTTTCGTTGTTAGACGATAGACTCGCACCAAGTAGTATCAGACAATAAAGATAAGAAGGTTCCTGTATGACCTTAATGCGTTCTGATTCTTTTGTGCGACATGTCTTTTGGGATTAAACTTCCAAATTTATCTATTCAATCCTTTTTTGAGAAAGTTTTTATAGAAAAAAAAAAAGCTTCTTCTCTTCTTTCACTTTTTCCCTTTTTCTTCTTCTATATCTTTAAAATGGGGACTGTTTTTTCTTACATTGTTACAGTTGCTTTAACCTTTATCATATCTAAATTCGGTCAACGATTCATTTGGGTCAACAAGAAACCTGATGGTACACCTAAAGCACCATGGCCACCCAGTCCTTCTGGCCTTCCTTATTATACAAATGCCTACCAAGTCTTTCAAAAAGAATCGTACCATGCACTTACGCGATGGTCTAAAGAACTTGGTGATCTCTACTCGGTCTTGATTGGTCAAAAACGTGTTATAATCCTGAACACACCTGAACTTGTCCAAAAGGCATTAGTCGAAAAAGAGCAACTCAATTCCTCTCGGTTAGCTTCAGATACCATGGAGAGATTATTAACAGATCAATGCAAGACGATCTTTACGCTGGAATTCTCGTTTGTATGGTCTCGTCTTCGTCGTGCTGTATTTGCAGCTATTGCTAAACCTTCTGAGGTTATTTCAAAGCATATGAAAGAAAGTGCCAAGTCGCTCTTGTTTGGTATCAGCGAAAACGGGGATTATTTGACGGCTAAAAATCTGAGACAGTTGGTAAATATGGTAGCTATGGATTCAGCATTGACACTGGTGTATGGAGAACAAAAGCAAAAGAACTTGACGATGATGGTCACTATCATTAAGGAACTCGAGGCTTTAGAAGAACGACAAACACGCAAGTATAACCGTATGGGTCAATTCTTTTCTTTTGTGAATTCATGGTTAGATGTGATGAGTTTATTTACACTCAATTCTGAAAACTTGTCTCATCGTAATGCTATTTTGGAAGCTGTGTTGCCTTTGTTTACAAATGTGTATCAAGTCCGAGGCGATGTTCCTCTGAGTGAAGAAGAAAAGCGCAAGTTATCCTTGGCAGGTCCTGATCGCAAGATAGATTCCATTGTCAAGAGTCTGCTCAACATAGAATCCTCCAAGAACGATTCAGAAGTCGTACAGTTCACAAAAGATGAAATTCTTGTCAACTCAGTCCATATGGTCTTACATGCTTATACTTACTTGGCCTCCACCCTGTTCACTTTGATCCAGCGATTGGCTACTGAAACTGAATTCCAAACAAGGTTGTCTGAATCAGAAGATAAGACAACACTGGCATTAGCCTTCGTGCGAGAAAGTATGCGCATGGATCCTCCTAACCCACTCTTGGGATACGGTCCTCGTACAGACTATGAATTCGAGGTAGAAGGTAAAAAATATCGTGTGGATACAGACAGTGAACTTGTGGTAAACGTGAATGCCATCCATCAACATAGCCGGTATTTCCCTCATCCTGAACAGTTTGATCCTGATCGTTTCTTGAAATCTGAGAAAAAGACAATTTCCTTGATGGTGCCAGACAATACAGTCAAAACGGCTAGGGATCATTTGGCTTTCGGTGCTGGTCGTCGAGTTTGTCTTGGTAGTCGAGTGAGTGAGGACTTGTTGGTGACTACGTTGATTCAGTTAAACAAGGCATTTAGATTAGAAGGAGGTGATGTGACTGAAAAGATAGAACATGCCACTAATATTTGGCACTGGACTGGAAGAACAGAAACAAAAGGCAGTACCATTCATTTTATCAAACAGTAATACCCTCTTTTTATTATTATTATTAATAAACTACATAAAAGACTTATCAAACTGTTGTTGTATTTGCGCCATGAATTCGCCTGAAGGATCTTTTCTTGCAAGATCTACATTATCTCGTATAAATTCAAGACACAATATCAAATTAGCTCGGATACGATCTAGTGTAACTGATGGATCATCTGGCTGCTGATATCTAAATGCAGCGGCTCTTAAAAGAATATCCCATGCATTCATCACCCATCTAAGATCCAGACGGCAAGAATATTCCCGCGTGAGTAAAAACTGGATAAGACGAACCATATTCAGTGCGACTCTGACGGAAGTATGAATCAGTGGCATATCAAAATTGACTTTGGAAAGGTCGAGTGCACGTATAAAGCGTGTCATGAACTCTTCTTCTGATTCTTCGAGTTCGTCTTCTGTAAAGAAGTCTTGGCGGTGTTGACGCAAATGGCGTAGTTTTTGCATGAAATGGATTAACCATCGACGTTCTCGATGAGGCAAACTAGTATCGATTTGATTGGGCTTGTTTATCACTTCTTTTAACCGACACACAATCTCCTCAGGGTTGAGTTTAGGATCCAAAGGGGTTTTGGGCACACAGGATTTAGCCATAATAAGATATTCGTTGTAAAGAGCAATGGCGGCAATAAGAGGATAAGGATCACTGCCACATTCTATCTCCAGGACAGTAAAAAATTCAAAATCGGGTATCATATCATCAAATAAAGGTAAAGAGAGTCGAAATTCTTGAGGAAGAACAGAGCGATACCAATGTCGCATGGCCATCTCGATTTGGTGACCAAAGACACTGATATACGTAGGCAGGTCTTGAGCAGCGGCACAATCTGCGGTTTGTTTGATTGCTTCACGAAGTTGTGTGGTATAGGTACCAAGTCGAATGGCTTTTTTCTCTTGCTCTGTATCATCAGGACCAATATGCTTAGGTCGAATATCATGATTATCAATCAATTCAAGCACACCATGCGCTTTAGCCTTTTTGAATTTGGTCACCTTCTGCATAACATAATGGAGTTCTAGGACAGTGCGGATATGTTGAATACAATCACTGATACGGTCAAACGTCATGACTTCATCTGATACGTTTGTGCTATTGTATTCAGGTTTCCATCCATACTGCGGCAACAATAGGGTGCGAATACGTTCAGCTATACAGAGATAGTCTTGTGCCTCTTGATCTGCTTTAGTCTTTGTCTTGTACAGAGCCATAAAAGTATAAGTAATCAGTGTTTCCAGACTCACTTCATCAAAGCGATCTGCTACCAAGTCGCGAGCTTGCTCAAAAAAGAATAGACCGTATTCAGAAGACACTTCGACTGGCATGATCTTCATGATATGCTTACAGTGTTGATGGCAAATCACAGAGCACATGGACAAGACAGCGGGTGATTGCAATACCTGGTCTTTGCTCTTCATAAACAGCCTGATAAATCCAGACACATAAACACAAAAATGATTTATATGAAGACAGCCAAAATAGATATAAAGCATACGCATCATAAGGGGTGCTAATTGTTCCGCTGGCATGACTTGAGTTGTCACTTGGCGTGGTGGTTCATAATGCATCAGTGCAGGCGTATATTTTGTTAGACTCTTGAACCTTGATTTGCCATATTTTTGCCAGATCAAAATACGAATCACACGGTTGGTGGCATCTCTTCGTTCAGTGGGAATAATATTAAAAGGAAATGGTAGTTTATCTGTTTGTTGTTGATAGATAGCTGAAGGCAACATGCTGTTCATACTTGTTATTAAATCAGAATGAGTTGTGATGTCCGTCTCAATGGTCATTGTGCCATTATGGATTGTCAAACGCCATGGTTGTGTTTTCTGATCAACAGGTTTGGCAAGTTCAATCTGAAGATTATTGTTGGTATGAAAGATATACTTATTTTCGAATAAATCGTGCGTGGTGGTTGGGGATGTTGGAGGTGAAGCATTGTATATCAGTTGCATATTTTTCGAGTTATCTTTTGTATGAGACACAAAATCAGGGCCAATGGATTCAGGTGAAGGATAGCCCTGAATTATGTCTTTAGTGTCTTTTTCTAGTTTTAATATGCTAATCTCGGCTTCCATCGAGTTGAGTTGTTGTTGAAGTTGATCGATTTGATTCATGAACTCTAATTCTTGCATATATTCGAGGTCTTTCGGGGAAGGCATAATTGTATAAGTGCATTCTGCACCACTTTTAGCACATCTAATAATCATGTATGAGATATCTATCAATCAAGTATGCTCAGTTTACCTTGCACAGGGTTGTCCGTAGGAACATTTCCTTTTCTTTTCTCGACATCCATTACACGGTATTTTCTTTATTCGTATTGGATCAAATTGAGTTTGCATTTCATGGCAGAGTGTAAAAAAAAAAGGGAAGATGTGTCGCAGCAGTCAGTGGGCGCCAAGGGCAATTGTGACTGTTGATAAAGAATGCATAAATTGCTTGGAAGGGCACATATGCTTTGCAACCATATCCAATCATTTTCTATTGTACAAGCCATGAACCAATCTTGTTTTATCATGTCACAATTTGTATATGCGTCAAGAAAGTTAGAATGGTGTGATTAGGTAATTACGATTAAGGCAATGATACATAATGATTGGTTATCGTTCATTTCGACTCAGTAATTTATATCAGCCTTTTTTTCTCATTGGATTATCGCTTCTCATATAAACCAATCAAATACGCTCAATAGTTCACACGGACTGAAGACTTTGTTTAGTAATAAATAGCCATGGTATTCAATTTAATCTAAAAAACAAAGAAAATAAGATTTATCAATTTATGTTATTAATCTTGGAGAATGTTTATTAAGAAATAGTGTAGAAACAAGGGTGAAGAGGAGAATGAAAAAAAAAAAGAGATAATCTCTCTCTCTTTCTCTCTCTCTCTCTCTCTCTCTCTGTTTCTTTCTAAAAAAAAAAAGAATCATGAGTAATATCGTAGGAGAAAAAAAAGTGAGTCATGACAAGCATATTGATAATCTTTTTTAAAACTCAATTTTTTTTAGTCCAGTATAAATTCAGTTTTGATAAACCCATTTCTCTCTCTTTTTTTCCTTTTTTTTTAGAAAAAAATTTCTTGTATGTCCAGTCTGAATAGCCTTCATCTTTCTACTCAAAATATTAAACAAAATGATTTAAATTGCTTGGAACAGTATTATCGCTATTTAGTTGGCATGCCTACCAAAGATACCACACTTCATGCTATTCTTCAACAACCAGACTTGACTCAATATCAAAAGATTTATGTAGATACACTTGTTGGTAAGATGCAATTGTATGCTTTGATGTACTTACATGCTATAGATATTACCACCCTTACTATTCGCACTTCTTGGCCAATGGAAGTATCAACCACAAAAGAAGGACAGCCTGTTGTAAATACTAATGTATTTATACGTCATTTATTGAAACGATCCAGAGCCACTCGTTCTACGCTTCAACTCGCTATTTTCTACTTGTTTCGTATTCGACCCCATATTGCAAAGCGCAGTCAATTCGACCCCATTGTCAAATGTGGACGCCGCATGTTCTTAGCTAGTTTGATCTGTGCTCACAAGTATTTGTACGACAATACATTCACAAATGCTAGTTGGGCTAAAATTAGCAAATTGCCTGTAAAGGAGATCAATGGCGCAGAAAAAGCTTTGTTGGAAATGCTTGATTATCGCTTGCATGTCTCACATGAACTCTATCAAAAATTCGAATCCCAATTAAGGGAAGCTGTTCCTAATACGCCTGTACCTATGCCCAAGAAGCGTGCCCTTGAACAATATCACCCTATTGTTGTCAAGAAACAAAAGCATACATCCTACACTACTGTACACGGTATTCCTACACCTGAGGATGATAAAGTAGAAATATTTTAATACCCCCTTTTTTCCTTCCTTTGTATATTCTCTTCATCTTTTCAATGTAACATAATGCATACAATCTTTTTCTTTTCTTACATATAATAAACTGCGGATCTCATCTAAGAAAGTTACACCTTTAATTTTTATAAAAAGAGGGGGATTCACGATTGGTCAAAATGTTAAATTTTTTTTATTATTATTATTATTACCTTTTTTTCTCTCTTTTTTTTTTTCTTTTTTCCCTTATGCCTACAAACAGAGAAAACAAAGCTTATACTGCTCTTGATCAAAGCTCGATGCCTAACTTTAACTCTTCTTGGGTTAACTATAAAGGTAATCTGGATAATGTTGTAATCAAGTTAACATCTTGTAAGGTGCATGGTCAACTACAATCTTCGTCGTGATTGCCTTGAAAGCCCTATTTACTGTTATACCTTTTATTACACCAGAAGCAAGCTGGACATTGACAAATTTATCTTTTAATTTTGTAAGTAAAATACACAAGAGAGAGAGAGAGAGAAAGTGGAATGTTTATATAGATAATAGGGTCACTATATCATGTTTCATTGGGTACAAGGTATTCCATTTGAGAATAACCAAGGAGCATATGATGGATTGACATTATGGGAACAAATTGATGGAGGTGTCCAGTTTACAGCAACACGTAAATTCTTAACTGCTGTACCTATTGTCTTGTAAGTTAAAAAGAAACGTGTTTTGTGATGGTGAATTGACATGGATTAGATTCTTATTGAGTACACATTATACACATTATGATGTTTTTTTGTTTGGTATCAATTTCACAGCACTTTTGGTAGTCTTGGTAGCAAAACTACCTGTGATGCATCGAGTACGAATCTTTGGTATTAATAAACTGGACTATGAAATGGATTAAATTACATACACTCACTGTAGTAACACAAAAAAAAAAAGAGATAGAGTACATGATATCACCTTATTCACTTTATATAAAATTGACATCATTATTATGCAAATCATTTGTGAATATATAAAAACCCAATGTTTTTCTTTATTTCTTTACTCTTTATTATAATTATATATATATCATATGTCTGCCCCTAGTGAAAAGCAAATTAATCAAAACGTTGACAAGGCTGCTGAAGAAACAAAACAAGAACTCAATAAGCTCAGAGCTGAATATGAAGAACTCAAGAGACAAGCTAAGCCAAAGGTACAAGAAGCTGAATCTTTTCTGACTTCTCCCTCTGCTATTGGTTTCTATCAAGGTAAGTTTCGCGTAAACAAAAAAGAAAGGGGTGGAAATTGATGAAAGGTACGTAGGTCTTGTTGTTGGTGTCTTTGTCGTCTTGGGTTATGCTAAATACAAAGGTGGTTTGGTTGTCTAAATGTAATAATAAATAATTTTTATTTGAACTACGTAATTGTTATGAGTGAAGACAAAAAAAAAAAAAGGAAAAAAAAAGGAAAAAAAAAAAAGGAAAGAGATGAGCAATTCAAACAAAAAAGAAAAAAAAGTGTGATTGCCACCTTTGACTCCGATACAAGTAATACAACCATCATGATAAAAAGCATGGTTGTGAAGGTATCTTGTCATCGAGATGCTGTCTCATAAACAAGATCGAGATCCAAATTGACTTTTTTGTAAAAAATCAGGAAATAAAATATGCTAAATAAAGGAGAAACCTTCTTTATGCTTCTGTCACGTACAAGGAGAAAAAAAAACTTCATTCCTCTATATACTACGGATAATATGGCGTATATTTTACATTAGCATCGAGCTTTTTAGAACATTTTAGACCAAAAATTAAACAACAATGGTTTAAACTACAGATATTAATTGCCTTTTATAGAAATGGTTTCCTGGACACTGGGAAATAATTCGTTTAATCTTCCAAACTAGTTAGAATGGACAATTCTTCAAATCGAAAACGCCCACTGTAAATTTCGATTTTGATTTTCTTGTACATTGGGTTTTAAAGTGCTCGATGTTTGCTTATAAAAGGCCCTTTTTTTTTCTGATTTGAAAAAAGTAAAAAAAGAAAAATACTTTTATTTCAAATTTATTATGTGCTATACTACACTTTGTTACATTAACCAAAGCACAAGCAATGCTTGTCATACTTCTCATACAACGACAAAACCAACTACAAACACTAAACAATCTTCTTCAAATACATGCTACCAATTCAAATCGGGCTTTTGTGAATACTGCGGCGTTGATGTTTCTTTTTTAGATCATGAATTCTGGTGCAGATATTCTACTACAGAGTAAGAAAATTTCTTTTCTTTTTGTGTCGCTCTATTCCCCCTCCCTCCCTCCCCCTTTTTTTTATCATGATACCAAGCATAAACACACAAGAATTAATACCACACTGTACATATGTATATAATTTAAAATAAAATAAAAAAAAATATGCGCAAGCGCTATTTATGACCTATTTTTCATGCAAATTTTGTTTATTTATGACGCTTTGAAACATGACATTTCGTTATCTAAATGCTTTTTATTTATTTATCATATTTTGATTTCCAAATCCAAGAGTTTCCCATGATACCATGACCTTGTTTGTCTGCTAATCTATAATATTTGGCTGCCATACACAAGTCCTTTTTGACACCATGGCCATGATAATAGCAATGGCCAAGATCATTCTGAGCATCAGGATCATTCAGATCAGCAGCAACCTTAAAGTAATATACAGCTGTTTCTTTGTTCTTTTTACACTAATCAAATAAAGTCAACTACAATGTGTAAATAACAAAATCACTTACACCCCAACCATGACGGAAAGAGACACCCAATTCATAGATAGCCATGATTAATTCACTCTTGGCTGCAGAAGCTTTCATAGCAGTGGAGAAATGGCTGAGATCTTCAACAGCATGCTCTGCTGCTTTCTGTAGGTATTGAAATGCAAGATGTTCACTCTTTTTGCAGCCCTAGAAAGATACATGAGTCTTCTTTTGCTGCCATTTTTATTTGACTTACCCATCCATGACGAAGCGAAACACCGTAAAGAAACATGGCGATAGGTAGATTCAAATGAGATGCTTGCTTAAACATCTCAGTAGCTTCTTCCAACCTGCCTGCTTCATGAAACTTGATGCCTTGATGCACCAACTGCTCTGCTTTAGTCTCGGGCAACAAGGAAGCATGCTTTTTAGCTGTGGCAACAGCCTTTTTCATGCCATGTTCATAACCATCTAGTGTCTCTTGAGGCTGACCAAGGGGTGAAGGTAATATGGGGTATCCGTGAGCTGGTGAAGGCGTGCTGGGTGTATAAGGTGATAGTCCTCCATGAGGTGAATTAGCACTACGGGAAGAACCAGGTGTACATAATCCTCCAGGCGTACTGGCGATTAATTCATAAGTACCGTTTTGCATGGAGGACGTACGACTAGGCGCCGACATCATTTGATGTTGAGGAGAAGAAGAGGACCGAACGGGTGTTGGAGGAATCACTAAAGGTGTCAATGGTGGTTTAGGGAGTCTGGTATGCGAAGTGCTGGGTGATACCATAATAGGAGAAGGATTTACTTTTTTATTAGGTGGTACGGGCTGTAATGAAAACCCATTATGCTGAACTTGTTCAATCACAGCCACAGAGGGCTTGGGGGTGTCAAGGTAACAGGACTGTTTGACTTGGACAGGTGAGTTTACAATATGCTGTACGTTGGACTTGACAAACTTGGGTGGATTGACAGTTCTGATTTCAGGATCATGGGTGTGGTCTTTGTGCTGCCGTTGGTGGAAATAGTCCATGTTGGGTACAGGTGAATTGAGGTTGTATGTGGTGGGACCATTGAGACGATGGATGTCTTCATGAACGGCTACTGTGTTGACGACCAGTGCTGTTGATTTATTGGGTTCGATAAATGTCTCTCGAGCAACATAACCAGGTTGACTAGCAGGATCAATAAATGACTCTCTGTCATACTGTGGTGGCTTTTGCAGAGAAGATGTTCTAGTAGGCTATATTTTGGATGAGTATAAATCAATAGATTATGTGAAATCATACCTGCTTCCATGGTTCTGTAGGTTGTCTAACAAGAAAATCAATCGATTATAACCAATCTTGTCTATCTTACCTTCCATTGGGTATTAAATCATGGTTTGTATATTGATCATATTGTTGTCTTGAAAGATCTTTAAACATCAAAAGGAAAGGAAGGGGGGGATATTTGAAAAGAAGAAAAGAAAATGAACGTCTTTATAATTCTCATTTAAGTTATTGAAGCGTGCGCTGAATGCCCAATTATAGACAACCGTTGTGTTACAAATAATCAATTCTAAATTTTAGAGCTTCTCTGCTCATAATAAATGATATTTTTATCTCTTTGACCATATACACTATTTCCAGAAATAGACTGTTCACTTAGAATGTATAGATTGCACAACTGTGCAATCTTAAAGAGGCTCGTTATTCAAGCATACTTATAGCTTTGAGTCGGAGTAACAACATGACCCTCTAATATCCTCCAATTAAACACTATGACAAGCATTAAGTTTCCTCTTTCAATAGTTTCTTTCTTTTCACCTCATGAAAACTGCTCAAAGAGACAAGATATTTAAAAGATCTATCAGAGCCTATGAAACCAGCAGGCTTTCTGCTACTACTGACGCTATAGCTGGTCATTAAGCCATCTTAAATATCTTTGATCGCATTCAAAACAAAGAGTGCTTATCACAAATTACAGGTTTTCTTTCATAATTCTTTGAGGATATTTTACTGGTTTAAGTCGTACTGTTCTTTATTTTAGGAGAACGCACAATTGTTGACAAGTCTGTAATTTGAGCTGTGCTCAACATCCCCTTTTCTAAGTTACATGGTAATTTTTGTAGGGTTTCCAAATAAAATCTCTATGTATTGTTAGCTGCTTGCTACTCAACAAGAGAAATTATAAAGCATACCTTCAAGTTGTAGAGCTCAAATTCACATATACCTAATAATAATGTATTTACTTGTCCAATTCATTCTCATATGCGTTAATTTCACTATTGAAACAAAGCGATACCTCTTTGACATATCTGTTTATAAGAACACATTTTCTTTCGTGACACACCGTGTCTTTAAAAATGGATACTCATGCAAAAGTAGCCACCTTTTGGAGTGGATGGAGCGTTCACCCTTTTAAAAAGAAAAAAGACTCACTTTTCCAAGTGATCTTCAATTGACCACACTTGAGATAATGAACGGACTTCATGGTGTCTATCATAAAAAGAGATCATTTATCAAAAATCAATTTTCTAAGTGTGTAATCTCTGTTTTTTAGATATGTAGTGTTAATTGGTTGTCGTATTTAAACTAATCACTTTAGACTCCAATGTTGTAATATATGCTCTCCGAACCATGCTTTGTTCGAAGTATATTTATACAATAAAAGCGTCTTTTCCTTTCTTCCCTGGACCTTTCTAAGTAGGCTAAATAATGTATATGATTTCAGGTAAAACAAATGAATTGATATCTCAAACTACCACAGTCCGTAATGGAGGCGCGTATGTATCGCATTTTCGGCCTTTGTTTCGTCAGCGTAAGTATTTTTTGCTAAGTCAATGTGAGTCTTTCCTTTGTGCAATCTATTTTCGGAAATGGTGTAAATTCCTTGTCCATGTTATAACTTGTCCCCCCCCCAATCTCCCAACTCTTTCTTGACCCCCATTGTGCTCCAATTCTCGTGATCAATAAGTTGTCAAATACGCGCCTTATTGAAGTGAAAAAAGTATATTTATGTGAATCGCCATTGATTGGTTAAAGAGCAGCACTTTTTTTTATCTCCTGATTTAATATTAACAATAAAGCCACGTACCTTTTCTTTTTTTTTCTGTTTTCTTTCTTTCTCTTGCTGTACTCAATATGCCTCCCTTTGTATTTGATGTTCCTCAACAAAGGCCCCCAAAAAACAAGCATCATCCAGATTATCGCCATCCACTTTATGTAGGCAGTTGGAAACGATCCATTCCCGGTCAAGACAAGGACTTTGCTCGAGATGATATGGATGAGCCTCATCTTAAGCGAAAACATGCTATGTCTTTGACCTATTCAGATCAAATACAAAAACTATATGGTTCGGACATTCGAACATTTCATGTGGCCACATTCATCAATTTGATCCAGTTGGGGTTGGCCTATTATTTTGGACATCAGGGTTCACACTGGTCTACATTTGTATTGGTAGCTTATCTGGTAGGAGGCACAGCTACTGGTATTGTGGGAGTCATCATTCATGAAGCCTGTCACAACTTGGTAACCGGATCCTCCATATATGATCGTCTCATTGGTCTGTATACCAATATTGCACTTCCCGTACCTATTTCCCAATCGTTTCGACGATACCATATTCAACATCATACCTGGCAAGGCGTCGAAGGACTGGATCCTGATTTGCCTTTGGAATGGGAAAAGAACCTGATTCAGGGCAACAGCATTAAAAAAATACTCTGGCTCCTGATTTACCCTGTCATGTATGTCACACGAGGATTGGTAATGCAGCAAAGAAGAGGGCATACACCAGGTAAATGGGAATGGATCAACCTTGTCTTTTCCATAGCAATGGATGCCCTAGTTGTCTTGTTATGTGGCTGGAAAGGGCTCGGCTATTTATTCTTGTCGCTCTGGTTTGGATACTCATTGCACCCAGGAGCAGCTCATTTTATTCAGGAACATTATACCTTTGATGATGGTCAAGAAACCTACTCGTATTATGGCATTCTTAATATTCCGTTTATGAATATTGGCTATCATAATGAACATCATGATTTTCAAAAGGTAATTTTGCCTTTTTATAAACAGATAACTTAATCACAATAGATTCCTTGGTCCAACTTGCCTGCACTCCGATCTTTGGCAAGTGAATATTATGACACACTCTCTTTCCATACGTCTTGGTTAAAAGTGCACTGGAAGTTCATTACTCAACGTTCTATGGGTCCTCAATCCAGAGTCATTCGAGATTATGATACGTTTAAAAAAGGAAGATCTTTAATCAGTAAAATACGTGCTTACAATCAGAACAAAAGGGAATAAATAAAAAGAAAATGCATATGTGTAATCATGAAGATGGTTCAGGTGTAGATAAAGGGAACCATTGTTCCCATTTTGTCTTGGCGGCTTCCTTGAATCGAACCATGATGCTTTCGGCATCGTCTAAAGCGGGGCGGACATCCAAGTGGAAGACGGGAACACCGGGAACATCTTCAGGTGCTTCGTAGTAATCAATCACATATCGTCTCGATTGACCACAACGACTAATGTACCAATCATGTCTATCGAAGGGCTTGGGTGCACTACAAGCATGTTAAATCTATACTTTTCTCCAATTAACTTACCCAAAGAATGTATGCCATTTGGCCTTAGGAGTCATTTCCTTGGGTCTACCCTGGAATTTTGACAAGTAAGGATCTTCGACACAATCACTATAAAGCATAATGTCATTTTCTTATTTCTAAACTGCCTTACTTACCACTTGTATTTAGCTTCCCAACGAAGCACTTCTTGCCATGCCTCCTCGTTCAAAAAGTTATGAATATCTACCATTGTCTCGATTTCTTCTTCGGGAGTTTCCCAGCCCTTTCTTCTTAAAGCATTGTAAAATTGTTGAGGACTAGGGTATTCCCATTTGGCAGAATCATCTTTACTTTTAGGAATAGAGGAAATCACTCGTTCTGTGGGCAGTTGAATTTTTTGATCTTGTTGTGGTGCTTGGCTCAAGTTAGGGATCATATTGAGCTTGTTTAATTCATCCTTTTCGGCCTTGTGCATAGGGCAGCCAGGAGGAATAGTGGGTTTTTCTTCCTTTTTAGGCATGGGGCAACTAGGTGACTCTTCTTTCTTAGGCATGGGACAGCTAGGTGCGTCAGCAGGTGGTTCTACATGCATAGGACAACCAGCAGGAGGATTAGGATTGGACATGATGATTAGTGTAAGAAGAAGAAAAAAGAAAGAAAAGGGGGTGCCTTGTCCTGCAATTTTTTTTTCTCTTGTGCACCAATTGCTAGGATCATATCTAAGATCCGCTGGTGGTGTCGCAGTCACTCTGAACTAGTTTTTGTTTTGTCCGGTTTGAAACAGCTGTCATAAAAATGCTGTGGCACCCAAAGGAAGGTATAAACCCTTTTTATGCAGTCATAAACGCTCTAAATGCCTACAAACCATGCTCAATAGCATATATTGTACTTTTGGAGTTGATTTGGACAAAAAAACGACTTGTAAAAAAAGGCCAAAAACCTCTCGAATCCAAAGGGTACTACTCATGGAAAGATCTCAATTTGACAGCTTCTGATCTTCTTTTTGACGATGCAAGACGAAAAATAGAGCTATTGGCAAGCTTAAGTACCCAAAATGTGCGTCAAAGGCTCCAGTTCCTGATCAAAGCATTTGCTTACCAGTCGTACTATAAAAGCAATACGATGGGAGTGAAACCCCTTAGAGACACTTTTGCAGATTTACTCAATATTTTAGCAGCCAAGTTGCTGTGCTCTTTGTACCAGCAGACTCAGAACGCAGAGATCTACAGCTTTTGTCTCTACACCAAAGCCATAGAACTGCGTCTTTATGCAGTTCCAAGCAAAAGCTCGATTTCTGATCTGCTGGATAAAGAATCCACATTTCTTCCATTTCAATCTTCGCATGTAGTCATCAAGTATGCCGTATGTCCAGTTACCCCATCTCTACATGGTGAATTGACCATGCTTTTGCCTTTCCATGTTCTTTAGCACTCTAAATCGCATATGCTGCTTTTCATAAGCTTATTGTTAGCAAGTTCTATATGACACCTAGAGCAAAAACGGTCAAAACACAGCTCAAAGGCATTCTTCTTTGATGTGTCATTACTCGACAAGTACGTTATCAACAGGGCTGTTTTTTTGTTTGAGATGTTTTTTTTTGAACCAAAGAATCCAATGGTATTATTAGTTTGGCAGCTATATGAATTTCATTTTTTTGACTCATGGAGGGTTCGTGGAGAGAGAATGAAAAAAGTTTGATCAAGAGCTCTTTGGGTCTCAGGAGATAATTTTTAAAAATATTGCAGAAAGTTTCAGGAAAGTGCATTTCTAGACACTTCTGAAGAAAAGAAAGCGGGTTTAATAAGATGAAGAAGGCAAATTTATTTGAGCATTGTCTTCAAATCTGCATTTAAAGTTCATTGTACACTGCAATCAGTACAAAAGAGGCCCTTTTCATTGAAAATCAGATAGTAAATGGGCATTTATTCTTACACCATTCTACGTACTAAATGTATGCGAGCTGATCGTATGATGATATGTGGCACTTTTGAGTCTAAAAAGAGCAGTTTTGTACATGATAAACGATAGGTGTCTCGTTTTCTTTTTTTTTCTGCGTCCCTATTGCCTTTCGACGACTTTTGCTGTTCAATTTTTGATCTCTGAATATACTGTATTTTGTGTGCATGATACTTTGATGCATTCGAAATGCACAAAGATAAGGAGATAGCGATCAAGTCTATTAACAAAAGCTGTAGTGAATATATAATGATACCTGAGAAAGTAGAGAAAAGGACTGAGATAGTATGAAAATCATGTACGGAAGTTTGACAAAAGCATGTGGTACAGCTAAACGCTGCTGTTCTATGCTCATCTGCCTTACATTTACACTGTAGATTGCCAATATTTCTATTCTCCTATGTTATTTGGCATTCAAAATAGCATAGAGCAAAAACGCTCAAAAATGCTCAAATCACAGCTGACACATGCCGCCATTACTCGACAACTAGACTATCAAATTAGTCCCTTTTTTCATTTAAAACATGTTCTTTCAAACCAAGAAATCGAATGGTACCATTGGTTTGGCAGTTAGATGAAACTTGTTTTTTATTACCCATGGGAGATCTACGGAGGTCCGTGAAGATGAAAAAAAAAAAAAAAAAAAAAACTCGACCAAGAATTTTTTTGGAATGGCCAATTGTAGGTCTGATCCAACCGAAATGAGCTGAGATTACGTTTAGATACTTCTGACAAAAAGAAAACGGGCTTACTGAGACAAAAAAAGGCGACTCAATTTGAGTATTGCCTTCAAATATGCATTCAAAGTTCGTGATACACTGTAGTCAGCACAAAACACTTATGCCGACATTCAAGTATGCCATTTGTGTACTCAGAAAAATATTTTTTAAGGCAATTTCTGCCATGCCAAAAAAAAATAAATAAATAAAATAAAATAAAAAAAAAAAAGAGCAATATTTCTTTTATAAATTAAACAGAAAACCCTGTTTTTTTTCTTGAATAAACAAACAAATCTACCAAGCAGCAATCCCTTTTTTAAACTAAAACAGTAAACCCATTATTTGGTAGATTTGTTTGTTTATTCAAGAAAAAAAACAGGGTTTTCTGTTTAATTTATAAAAGAAATATTGCTCTTTCTTTTTTTATTTTATTTTATTTATTTATTTATTTTTTTTTTTGGCATGGCAGAAATTGCCTTAAAAAATATTTTTCTGAGTACACAAATGGCATACTTGAATGTCGGCATAAGTTTTAGCGGAATTTGAAATAAATTTATATGCAATAATTATTTTCTATTGCTCAAGCGACACTTTCTTCTTTATCTTATTGATTTATACTAGCTTTGAACTTACACATCCCATTGCTATTGAGTTGCGCAAATGATGTCAATTTATGAGAAAGGTCTGACCTCTGTTTTTAGGGAAACACTCGAAACATACCTTAGGGAATCCGATCATGACCAAGCGTTGCCCTTAGGCACTGCTCAAAGTGGCTTTAGAGAATGAAAAAAATGCCCTTGACTGAGCCATTTATCTTGCTGATGCTCTGGTGTGCTAACACCATATAATAGTCTCAGTGTTTGCTTTTTTAAACATCAAATACGAATATGACAAACTGCAATGTCATCTAGTGTCAATTCCTAACCATTATGTCGCATGTTCTATTAGCCTTAATACATAGCATGCTAAACGAAGTCGTAATTAAAGCTCTTTTCTCTAATACTAAGCCATATCATTTTACACTACTAATTGGGGCACTACACGAAACTATTCTTTCATAACATTATATACTCACACTATATTGATAGCTTTCCTCGACTGCTATATGCTACATCCCTTAATAGTGATATCTTAACCGATGTGTTCATTACTTCTGTCAAACACTTAGATTATGTGGCTGACGTTGTATGGATAGTCATCAAGGGTTCGTTTCAGTCTTTTCTCGACCAATATACTGAACATCAACTCACGCCATGCTATAGATGGGACCCCACTAAATATATTATTGCAGTACCTGAGAAAGGAGCCAGTGAGTATACTCTCTCTGCTACAGTCATCTCACGCCAAGACATCTTTTTTTATATCGGAACTTCTCTCAACCTCAGAGACATCTTTAGCCTTAAAAATTTGGTGCAAATAGGTGCTAATAAAGCTCACTTAACTATGAAATTACTACCTTCTACTCGAGCTCACAACACTGATTTTGCTGAACTGCTTTTTTATCGCTTATGTTTTCAAGTGATTTGTTTTCAAACAGAACATGAACTAAAAATTACTCTTTTGGAAAATACCCAGTACAACGTCTTGGAACAAGTTCAATACCATTATCTGAGAATCACTTTTGGTGAATTTATATCTGCCTCAAAAAAGGCAATACAGCATCTACCAAATTTGCCTACTATGCATGAACAAAGTTAGATCCTTTAAGCAAAGTTTGTCCTGCATGCTCTCTCCTCAGAAAGATACTTTTCTCTCGCTCACTATCGTGATTACGGGACATTTCCATTGTCTAGTATCAATAACTCGTGTCTTCTACTCTCTGTGAACTTTTTCCCAATCTTCTAGGGCCAAGAGTATATCTCTCTCAGTCACATGTCATTCAACACCTTAATACACATATTATGCTCTACTAAGCTACAACTGTTTCCTATTCTTTGTGCCGTACGTCAAACGGTATTCCCTCAAAAACCACCCAAGATAGCCAATACTAAAGCTAGTAGAACACTTTTTTATTATTATCTCAAAAAAAAAAGAAAAAGGAAATCTAAAGAAAAAGAGAGGAGTATTGCTTGATTAATTATTACTACTGCTGTTATCTATTGGACTGCTACAAGCAGAAGAAGCACCTGGAGCTTGATTCATGACTTCATCTAAACTAACATGACGGGATAATTCATTGAAGACCTAAATTAAAATCAATAAGAAGAAAAAGCATAGAGTAAAACATACAGTTTCATCAACGGGTATAATAGATTTTCGTCTAAACTGCTGGAATTGTTGCTGGTTTGGACTGAATTGTTGCTTATGAAAACAAGCGTTAGTTAAATATACCCCAAACAATAAACTTACCATATCCGGGCGAATGACATCGTGTTGTTCTTCATGTTGATTTGCATGTTCCAATTCAGTGTCTGTTTCTTCGTCTGTCATGATATCAAAGTCTTCTTGATATTCTTCATCATCATCATCATCATCATCATCTGTACTGATTTTGTTGGGGAAAGAAAAGTTATACATGTCTTCTGTGCTTGTTGTGATTGTGACAGAAGTCGTGCCAGATACTTTTCGTTGCAAAATTTTCCAGTTCTCTTCTCTTTCCCTTTGTCTTTTTCTTTCTCTAAAATCCAAGTTAATAAACAGTTGTTGTATGGCGCTTATCTATATACATTTGTCTTTGATACTTGTATTGATTTGCGCATTCATCAAATAATTCAGGGTTAATACCCATGCACAGCTTCAATGCGTTGTAGACTAAGCCTAGGATGGTCCTATACATATAAGCAAACTTCCAATACACAAACTTACTTATTCCAATGTGTTTTTGATGTCTTGTACAATGTGGGGAATATAATGGGCATAATCACATTCATGTTCTCTGCCATCAGACTTACAATGTATTCATTGTTCCAGAAATACAATGCACGCTCTGCTACCTGAAAGTGTGTGTTTGATACACATTGACCTAGTTTAATATACAAAGGTACCATGATTTGCTGAAATTCAGTATTATCAATCACATCCAAGATTTCTTCCAATTCATTTAAGAACATCACTTCTTTAGGGCTGTTTACTTTTGGCCAGTATCGTAATAGACCTGTGATAACTTCTGGAGCTAGTGCATGATTCTTTTCCAGGAATTGTACTACACAATAAGCCAGCTGTGGATGATACAAGACAAGAGACTTGACTTTGTGAAGAGGAATCAAGACACGTCGTAAGAAAAGTTTGTGTTCTTCCTTAAGCGGTAATGCAAATCCATTGATAATACTACCCAAAATCTCTAATAGTTCAGCAATACCATTATGACGCTCTGTTTCATAAATAAACTGGAAAAAGATGTTGTTGATGGATCGACGGATAAATGCACGAAGGTTCAAGAATTTGCCATAAATACGGTGTAGTGTTGTCTTTAGAAAATCTCTTTCTCTGGGGTCTTCACTTTCAAACAATTCAAGAAGCTATTTAGATATGAGATCCTTGTGTTTTTGTGATATGGATATGCTACCTGCAAAATAAACTTTTGATCAATATATCTTTTACCAAAATTGATATTAAAGTCGGGTGATTCTAAGAACCGCAAAAAGAGTTCATAAACAATTTGTAGATGTGGCCAAGCAAGTTCCAAGACAGGCTCATCTTCTTCTGGATCATATGCATCTCCTGTAGGATTCACTTGAGGTGGAATCGTACGAAACAAATTGATAGAAAACTGATTTTTGTTTAGTATTTCACTTTACTACCATTTAAGCATACCAGTTTGACGATCTCTGAGTAAGGTGCTTCTGTTGTCAAAACACCCACATTGTTGCCAATATATTCAAGGATTTCCTGCAATGTTTGCCTCTTAATTTCCTTTTCATTGAGTTCTGTGGAAGGATCTGAAAAATCGCAAATCACCATACATTGACGTAGCTTTTGTAACAAAAGATCATGTCTTAGATGAGGTGGGATTTCTTTTTTTTTTTTGAAAAAAAAAATCAATCTTTTGACCGTTTTTTCTTTTTTTTTTTAAATGTTACCATGAAATGCAGGTGTACGCTCCAGTTGGACTTTATCTTTGGCATGAAAGCGAGAAGACTTTTGACGTCTGGGTGATTTACTAACTGGTATCTGATCTCTAGGAGCATTTTTTAAACGATTGATAGGTCCAGCTCTAGGGATATCTCGTTCGCCCTTATGAGTAGTAGGTGACCGGAGCTACAACTACGCGTTAAAAAAGACAGTTTTAGTCAGTCAAGCCCTTACAGGTGGAGAGTCTTGTTGGGCAGGTACGAATATTATGGGATGAGGAGGTGAAGCACTTTCGCTTTTGTTTGAGCTGTTGAGAGGCGAGCGACTCTCAGTTGGTGAGTTCTATGAACGTATAAATATTATGATTGTCATTTTTTTATGAAAAAAAGAAAAAGAAAAAGAAAAATAAGTACACTGCCAATCCGTCCTTTCATTATGACTAGTTGTTAAAATAAAAAGAAAGAAAGATAGCTTATTTTTTTCGAAAAAAGAAAGAAAAAATATGAACGAACCATCTTTCAAACATCTGCGGAGTTTTTCTGTCCAATGAAATACAAATGATACATGTATTTATTTTTTATGCATTTAAAAAAGAGGGTATAAAGACTAAACTCGAGTCTTGTCGGTGTCATGAGAAGTAGTGCCTGCTACAAGAAAGGAAGTTGGGCTGTTATTATCAGTAATTGTATTTGTAAACCCTGCTACTTTGTCCGAAAGTTTTTGAACCAATTCATTTGGTCCATTCAATTTGCGTATTTCCATGCTGATCGAGTCTGCTTGCCTTGCTTGTGCTTCAATATCGGTGTTGTAATATTGTGGTACTATTTCTAAATCAGAATGTCGCTGAGAAAGTGCCGGTTTCGTGCTAGGTCGAAAAGGAGGCAGCGCATTTAGATCTACTGTACTTGTCATGTTGGAAGCAGAGCGCCAGCGCCTGCTTTGAAGTTTGCGGATGGCTCTAGTAAGATCTGAGTCATATCCGACTAAAATGACAAGGAAGGTGTCAATGATTGGCCATATCAACATTATAATTTCCTCTTGATTTTTCTGTTGGTTGTTAATTTAATTACTGTGTATGCTTATTGTTTGCTTACCATGATAATAAAGATAGTAGATATCAAGCTAGTAATAGTGATACCAACAGATCGAAATATATTATGGTAAATAACCGATGTATACAATAATTTGTTAACTCTCATTCTATCCGCTTTCAGTGTGCGAATATGGTTGATCAAAATGCCAGAAATACTGATCGTCACATAAATATCGAGCACCGTGTCATAAAGTGTATAAACAGGTCCCCACTATAAAGTTAGCATTTGGGTTGCACACAAATACAAATATTTACAAATTCTTGATCTTCATAATCACAAGCTCCATTAGAGTAAATGTTGATTTTAATGAGTACAACATCTACAATACCGACTATAAATCGCAAAACTGTCAAAATCGTATGTAATATTTGAGTTCTCTTTCTCCATTCAAGAGGCACTACTGACTGCACTCGACATAGTAAAACATAATTGCCTGCTGTCATTGCAATATGATAAAATAAATCAGCTACTTTTCCAGCACCACTGCAAGTCTCACTTTGACTAACAAACGATTAGCAAACATGTTTATTTGAGCTTCTATTTACTTATCATGAAACGTCAAAAATAGAATAGATTTTAATGCCATAAAAGCACCTAGTATAAGTTTGCCTACTCGTACTTGAACTAGTTTATCTTGCTTCCGAAATAGACTACGTACAGCTAGTTCACCTGAAACACCTGCAGCTGCACCCTGTAGGGCGATAGTTGCTATTAGTAAAGGTGAAGACATATATAAATGTCCAGATAGTAAACAAAAAAAATTGAAAAAAAAGATAATGAGAAAAAAAATAACATTAAAATCTTTTCCACCAGAAACCTTACAAAGAAAGATATCTCGCGGGGCCCAAAATTTGTTGATCCATACAACTAGTGTAAATCGAAAAAAAAAACAGACATTGCTGGTGCGGAATCTAATTTTTTTTTCTTTTTTTTTGAGAAGGAAGTCTAGTTTTGCCATTGGAGAGGTTTGATTTCTCGGAGACAAGCTACTTGACCCAAGATCTTTGATTTAGTGAATATCGATAGATTTACTTTGTTCATTGATATGTAAAGAGCTGTTAGGCTAAGACTTCTTAATAGGGTTTCAACTTGATTCCTTATACACTGACCCGAAATAAAAATTAGCCCAGTTTATTGTCATTCGAAAGTATCATGATCCAGGAGCTCTTTAATTTAAGTAACAATATAAATATTATTTATGTATCTCATCCTCTGTTTGATTTCTAATTTTTTTTTTCAATAAAGTGTAGAATGTATTAGCTCAATTATTTGCATCAAATAAGACAATGCTTAAACACAAGCAAAAAAAAAAAAAAAAAAAAAAAAAAAAAAAAAAACTAACATATGCAAACCTTTCATTTTATAAGCAAGCAAGAAAAAAAACCATTCTAAATGCGTGTATTGATTATGAGAAAGGTTCATTGTTTACTTTTTTAGAGAAAGAAAAAAACAAATAAAGAAAAGGACATACAAGTTGTTGATTGAATACACAAACAAAACAAAAAAAATCTATATGGTACAATTGTTTTAGTATGAAATGAGAAAAAAATATGTATGTGATGTTGTGTATACATGTAACGAGAGAAAAGAAAAGTGTTGAGTAGGAAAGCGGGTAAATAATTATTTTTGTCCTGTCTTTAAGAGATCCAAAAAACTGGTTTTTGACATAGTAGAGACATTTTTAGCCTTTTCTATTGCTGCAAGAGTCTTACGAGTTCCAGCAGCATTTTGAACGGCTACTTCAGTCACCTTTTGTTGCGTACGAATAGCATTGAACAATTTGACCACACCTCTTGTAGCTACTTTTCTTAATCTCTTTTCGTATTCAAATGATGAGAAATCGGGAATAACACGACCCTTTTCTTTAAGTGCTTTTTTCTGGGCAGAAAGAATCTTGCGTGCCTTATGATCTAATTTTTCATCTTCAATTTTACGCTCTACACCCTTTGACCTCGCCAAAATGGGTTGCTTCTTATCAGAGCCACTCAATGAACTAGCCAGGATCTTAGTCATGGCATCAGAAAATGCTTCGGAGCTGTATTTCTTTGGCTGTTTGACTTCTAAAGAAATTGTTATTATCCTTGCTTGTTAATCAAGATTTTTATACCATCATTGTCCAGATCCATCTCGTCATCGTCTTCATCATCGTCTTCATCATCGTCTTCATCATCTGCATCCTCTTCCATACTTTCTTCTTCTTCTTCAGCTGAGCTCTCTTGTTCTGAAGCAGATTCCACATCTTCCTCGAAAGTTTTCTTTTTTTCTACGGCATGAGGAAATGTCACTGTCTTTTTAGGAATAACCTTGATCTCTTCCTTGTTTGATTGTTTCTTGGCTGCCATAATATAGAATGAAAGAGCAAAAGAAAAATAAGTCTGTCAAAATAAAAAAAAAATAATGGTTTGGGTGTACCCAGAGTTTCGATCGTATCCCTAAGCCACCGAGGCAGGAAGTTCAATTTAACACACTAGCAAAAATCTTGATTAATGAAACAGAAAAGATCAGTAGTAACACGACGAAGTGAAACGATTGAGCAATTAGTCGTCTCTATATATGCACATTTCTAAATAATCGCTAAGATAAGTAGAAACTGCCAATATTCAATTCATGTTTTTGGATAAGACTGTCAGAAGCCGACAATGGACTATTATCGGTAACCGCTAAGACTAGCATTGAAGATCTGTTCTGCGAAAGTTTAAATTGTGTTCACTGATGCTTCTCATTTGACATTGTTATCATACATTATTGAATTATAAAAACTTTTATTTGAGCACATACATATATGTACATGCATTACGTAATAATCTCTATTCACTTCCATGCCTTAAAAGTACAATAATTTATTTACATTCTATCTAATTTTTAATCAAGGGATCACTGCTTAATCTTTTACGGGCATCAAGCCTTCCTATTGAACTTCCAATGTCTTCTTCACTTCCATGGCCCTCATCGTTATTCAAGGCAGAAACGATAGCTGGTGAGCTAGCTCTAGCCGACTCCATCCCAGGTCTAAGACCAGAGTGTGCACGACCTCTCTTTTTACGTTCTGGGTGGTGATAATAAATCTTGTGGAGTGATTTTACTGAAGATTTAACACTACTATTGCTGCTGTCTTCATGACGAAGTTGTCCCTTTTCAACCGAATCCATAGCATCATCACTGGCTTCCAAATGTTGTAAGCGAACAACCTCTGCAGGTGTTGGTGAGCTTGTATTATCCACATTGGATTGCTTGATAACACCTCGATGGAACATGGACCTTAGGGCTGATATCTTTGGATGAGGGCGTTTACCTGAAACAATAGATGCAGCATCGTTTGTTGCAGACTTTCGCGACTCTTCAATTAATGTGTTTTGCTGCTGTGTTTTGTTATCTGTGCCTTGAGCTTTTGATTCGCTATTCTTTTTATCGTTTTCTACTTTTCTCAAGATTTCAGCCAAATGTTGTGCAAGTGATCCACCTTGGGAGTCGCCTTGGTAAAGCAATTCTGAACGACGACGCTTCTGTTGCTTCTTTTTTTCACCTTCGACAGGTTCCTTGACAGGTAACCAAAGCTGAGGAAGAACACCTACCAATAGAGGATTACCGTAGGTTTTTAAACCTGCATCCAAGAGACCAAAAGTCAATTGCATAGGCGGCTGACGATAATCGGTCAAGCGATCAGGAACTGCTTCATAGTCATCTTCATCCAGTACCACTTTTCGGTGGCGTGGCCGAACAAGTAATAACTCATCTGCTTTGTCTTCATTGACTGTTGTTGTGGGAGCAATAGGTACTGGATTCTCTTTCAAATTAGCTGCAGACAAAGCAGCTTTTTTCCAACGATTTCTAATTTCTGCTTTCTTTTGATTTTCTTGAAGCATGGTTGATGTGCTTGTACTCTTGTCAGAGTGTTGACTTTTATCTTGAATTTCTCTATCTTTAAGCTCGGAATCACTTTCGCTGTCATCATCAGAGACTTCAGGCTGCTGTTTGATGTTGTCTCTAAGTAATTGCATTGGAAGATTTTGACCATTTTGTTCATAGGCGCAGTTCAAGACGTATCGGAACAAGAATGTGAAGAATACCAATGGCACAACAAGACCTGCCAATATGTAAGACCCTCTCAAGATAAAAAGCCCCATCATGGTCAATTGGAATAAAACCATTGTGAAAATAATACGAGGAATGACCATTGTCCATAATCTACCTGCAGCCTCATAAGGTCTAAAATAAACTGTTTGCAATATTAAAGCATGATTTTCGAATATACATCCTTACCATATAAGAATTGATACTTGTATACCAAATATGTGAAGCAGAAATAAACAGTGCCAAAAAGTAAGATCAATGGATTGATAAGCGAGTATTCAAACACGATTGCAAATACCAATAGAGGAGCAGGATAACCAATACCATAATTAAACGATGTGGGTGCTCGATTCTCTGCATATTCTCTGGGTGTGCTACAAATAAACAAATAGCTGAATCCTCTTACAATAATAGAACCAATCAATAACAAGTTCAATGGCATTCTATAAATAAAAAGTATGAGCTAAATAACTTTGTCTTGTTTTTTTTCTTACACCAAGAAGCCTTGAAGAATTGTATAATTGATAAAAAATGGAGCAAACTGTGTCCTTAATTAATATGTGTCATCCAGAATGATATTACTTACACTAGGGAGAGCATCAGCCAAGAAAGTGGGAATCTTTTTAGGATCGTTTGTAAAAGTAGAAATCAGAGTTAAAACAGTAGTTCCAACAATAGAATAAAAGATGAGAACCAAGAAAATTAAGAAAAAATATTGCCTAAATCAAGGGTTAAATATACATTGTTATATCAGTCATGCGACTCACTTGCTCAAAGTAGCTTCGGCAACAGCACTACGAGTTTTTAATCCCTGATAATAACCCATAGCTAAATAAACAAAGGGTTAGAAAATGCGGATTTCATGGTTTCCAGTTCAAATGTTACCATCAAAAAAGAGAGGCAAGACAGAAGTAAAAATGTTAAGAATAAGGGGAGGAATAAATGAAGAAAAAATTAATTTGCCCACAGAACTGTTCTCGAGAGTTTCACCCACTGATGGATTAATTTTTTTGATTGTGCTAATACTGAGTAAAGAGGAAATAGCACTCACAGGAATAGTCCAAGTTAAGCACAGTAATACAGTAATGACCCAAATAATTATCTCCCGCAAAATTCTTTCTCGGCCACGAATAGCAATAGCGCTCCATAAAATATCTCTTGGTTCACATGCCACACTGGTGCGAAGTGTAAGTGGTTCAGGACATATGGCAATCTGAGAGGCAATCAACTAAATTACGAATTAGACATATAATGTAATCCAATTTATATAGCCTTACTGCACTGCTCATCTCTTCAAATGTAACAAAAGCAACGTTGGTCATTTCATAATTTGGTGATTGTCTAGATTCCATCACAGACTTGTCCAAATCATCAAAAAGCTTTGTATAGTATTCAATTGCATCCACTTTTTTACCAAACAAGCCAAACAAGCCAGTTCGGACCGTTGGCCGTTTTGATTTAACTTGATCTTTTTTCAAACCTAATGTAGGTTCCACCAAACCTTTAAAAAAGGTAGTTGTTCCTATTCTCGTCTTTCGTCTCAGGCTGGAAAATGGGCTATTTAATCCTTGTCGATCTTTTTCTTCTTCGGCTTCTTCATCGCTACTGCTGTCCGGTCTTTTTTCGGCTAAGTCAAGTACTTTTTTGTACATTTCAACATCATCCAAGATACGATCAGGATCATAACCTGGGATTCGACATGGATTTCCCCAATACTTTGCATAGGCTTCTTCCAAATGTATCAGCGCTTGTGCTCTTTTTTTGATAAGCGTATCAATCCGGTGGACAGTTCGTACAACGTAACAACTTTCGACGGCACCAATATTTAGGTTTTCGTAATACTCAGCCAATGCTTGATCCGACTGAAGATGTTCAGGAATTCCTGTAACAATGATAGACCGAGAAACAAGCATCTTGGACTGATTTAGTAAGAACTTGGCACGCAAATAAATAAACTCGTTATAATGATGATTCAGAAAGAAAAAAGTGATAAAAGTAAACAGGTAAGCAAAGACCAAATAAGCAATAATTTTGCCTGATCCTTCTTCAATCACATTGATGGATAGTCGTTCAAGAGCTGTTGTGTTGCCGTGTGTATAATCAGAAGTAAGTGTGATAGGAAAAAAGACAACCAGACCAAAAAGTGATAAAATGGCAAATATTTTGATGCCCATGGCAATGAACTTTAACATCTGAACCAAGCCAATCAATAAGTATGTTACACGTATTCTGACCACTTACCAGTAAAGCATCTAACCCGACATTGTTTAGCATCTCTTCATCGCCGATTTTGAGTAAAGGCCAAATCCAACCAAACAGCGATGTTGGTAATTCTGGAGGTTTGTGTCTAATGGCATTCTCTAAATGTGAATTACTTTTTTTTTTATTTGTTTTTTTACCTCTTCATGTTGGAACGAGGAGAAAACAAGACGGGCACTCTTTAGGTTTGTCTTAGTACAACATATTAGGGTTTCAAGTCACATACCTCGTTCTAAAGATACAAAAAGTGAGGAAAATGATTAAGCCGGCAATAAAACAAATAGTAAATTGTGTACCAATATCTGCTGGGTGTTTGGCATCATTTACATAATTTTGTGCGGTGGTGTCATTGAATGATATATCGAATCCCGGAACCTTTGTTGTTGTAGTTGATGAAGAGGTTGCTGAGCTAGAGGTTGCAGTAGAAGAGAAAGAAGATGTAATTGTGCTTGATATATTTGTTGAAGGTAATGGTGATGCTGTTAAAATTGAAGTCAAAGTTGGCTCAGCTATTGAAACCGACATCTTGCTTAAGGGATCAACAAAAATAGAAATCTGGTATACAATGCTTGAAAAGAGAGAAAAAGAGAAAAAATGCCTTTTTTCTCGAGACAAGATTAATGACGATATGTTACTTAAAGGAAAATTCATTAATAAGGAATGGCATCAACAGCCGGACATTCGGATGTTTAATTTGATTAGCCCCGAAAGAAAGGCTTCACGAAAAAACATGATGTTTGCATAAATCAGATCACACTTTGTACCTTTTGGAAACACAAAAAGGACAATACTTTAGTCTGTATGTTTACTGATACCCAAAATACTCAAGAATATATTTTTCAGTTTGCAACTATATTGAATAGCCCATTGTAACATTCCAAAGGTGTTTGATCAAAAGTTTTTTTTTGTCTTCATTGATCCTATCGATAGGCCGGAAAACGACTTGCTCATGTTCGTAAAATTAAAGATACCATTTGTGTAGCTGGGCCGGATTTTGAGCCTTATATTCCGCTTCTTCTGCAATTAGACCTATTTCTAGGGAACGAACTGGGAACGAATGTTGCATTCATTACTTATTTATCTCCATTTATAGACACAAACTATCTCGAATGAAAGTAATGTATAGAATCCATATGTATAACAGTTTTAGGCACTCAAATCTTCTGCTTTATTGCTATTTTTCAGCTTCAGCGGGAGTTGAACAGAGTATCATTCATTTGTCGAACTTCAGTGATGTTGCTACTAGTCTTTTCTTTTCGTCTTCTTTTTTATGCAAACTCAATCAAAACGTGATTGCAAGAAAAAGAATGGTCTCCAAAGCAGAGAGCAAGAAAAGGGAACCCGAGGTTTGAAATGACGAACCCTGCTCCTACAAGACATCCATGGTTAGCTATGTTCAAAGTTGCTCCTCTTAGCTTCAAAAGTGCCATGTGTTATTGTAAACCTTACTCTTATGTATTTTGCGCATCGAATGATATAAGGACAAACACTCACTTACTAGTCAATACATACATATATATATATATATACTAAAATAGACCACTTCTGGATTAATTATAGTGTATCACGAATTTTGAATGCAATTTTGAAGGCAATACTCAAATCAAGTCAGCTTTTTCATCTTAGTAAACTCGCTTTCTTTTTGCTAGAAGTATTTAGACATGATCTTATCTGATTTCAGTTGGATCAGACCTACATTGGGTCATTCTTCTCATGGGTCAAGAAACAGAATTCACTCAATTTTTATATCAGTAGTATCATTTGATTTCTTGATTTGAAAGATAATGTAGCTGTCGAGTAATGACACATCAAAGAAGAATGCCTTTGAGCTGTGTTTTGACCGTTTTTGCTCTAGGTGTCATATAGAACTTGCTAACAATAAGCTTATGAAAAGCAGCATATGCTATTTAGAATGCTAAAGGACATGGAAAGGCAAAAGCATGGTCAATTCACCATGTAGAGATGGGGTAACTGGACATACGGCATACTTGATGACTACATGCGAAGATTGAAATGGAAGAAATGTGGATTCTTTATCCAGCAGATCAGAAATCGAGCTTTTGCTTGGAACTGCATAAAGACGCAGTTCTATGGCTTTGGTGTAGAGACAAAAGCTGTAGATCTCTGCGTTCTGAGTCTGCTGGTACAAAGAGCACAGCAACTTGGCTGCTAAAATATTGAGTAAATCTGCAAAAGTGTCTCTAAGGGGTTTCACTCCCATCGTATTGCTTTTATAGTACGACTGGTAAGCAAATGCTTTGATCAGGAACTGGAGCCTTTGACGCACATTTTGGGTACTTAAGCTTGCCAATAGCTCTATTTTTCGTCTTGCATCGTCAAAAAGAAGATCAGAAGCTGTCAAATTGAGATCTTTCCATGAGTAGTACCCTTTGGATTCGAGAGGTTTTTGGCCTTTTTTTACAAGTCGTTTTTTTGTCCAAATCAACTCCAAAAGTACAATGTATGCTATTGAGCATGGTTTGTAGGTATATAAAGTAATAATGAGTGTATAAACAGGCTCTATGCTACCTTTGCGTGGCTAAGCAACCTTGTATATTTGTCTGTTTATTTAATGGGTGAAACCTTATCATAGTTTGGATCAATGTATTCAGCGAATCCATACACTTAATAGTAGCATCTATATCAAAAAGTAAATTGTCCTCTGCATGGCTTGATGAAACTAATGATGCCCTGTGGCTGAAAGGAACTAATCCATCATATAGAAAAACAGCAAACTTTTATTTTTTGATGGTGAAGCGTTTCGCTTATTGCAGTAACTGATGTTTGGAAGGATATACATGCTTGATAAGTAGCATCCTCTGAATGGAGCAACTCAACATAAGGAGGATTATGATAGATTGTTTCATTGTCAAAAAAAGGAAGAGAAACTCTCACTAAAACACTCTGTATCTGTCTGCTCAGAACAATGCTTATTTGAATATGTGAGTTCAAGTCAATTTCATATGAGAAAAAGCTTATTTTGATGACCAAAAGAATTATACATTCGACGGTGAATGAAAAATAAAATAAAATAAAACCTTTTTCATGGCCTCTTTTTCTTTTTTACGAAAGTTGCCATGAATGCAAGTAAGAATATACCCGACTCCTTCATGACCTTACTTCTAATTAAACATAGTCAGAGTTCCTTCTGGAATCAAAGTGTTCAATAGAATCGCTGACTTTAGACAGTGGCGCCGAAGCCTTTTGTTAGATAATAAGACACTTGGTTATGTACCTACTATGGGTGCACTTCACCAAGGCCATCTTGCTTTAGGTCTGAAATAGACAGAAACACAACGTATACTTACTTCCATATAGTTTCAGCCGCCAAAAAGCGTTGCGATCATGTTGCACTGACTATTTTTGTCAACCCTGCTCAATTTGCACCTACTGAAGATCTCGGCACTTATCCTCGTACCTTGCAAAGCGACCTCGATCAACTCGCAGGGTTAGGACAAGGTATTGCTTCTGCTGTGCTTTTACCCCAGGTAGAAGAAATGTATCCTGCAGGCATCGATTTAGACGTGTCTAAGCAAAAAGGTACATTTGTTGAAGTATTGGGCCTCTCTTCTCAATTAGAAGGTCAAACGCGCCCTAATTTCTTTAGAGGCGTTGCTACTGTTGTCTCTAAGTTTTTGAACATTGTAATTCATTTTTTTACTCTAGAAAAAAAAAGATCTTTTCTCACTCAATTGACTAGGTTCAACCTGACAATGTCTTTTTTGGACAAAAAGACAGTAAGTTCAACAACAACAAAAAAAAAGAAGAAAAGGGCAGATGAGCTAATCAAGTTTAGTTCAACAATGTTTTGTGATTCGAAACATGATTCGAGATCTACATTTCCCTACTAAAATGCACATTTGTCCTACTGTCCGTGATGAAAATGGATTAGCACTTTCTTCTAGAAACACTTACTTGTCGCCTCTTCAAAAGCAATATGCACTTGTCTTGTCTCGTTCCTTAAAACATATGGAAAGCTTATATAATTCAGGCGTTACAAATGCCACCACATTAACTCAAACTGGCATTCAATTGATAGAAGAAGCACGTCAACAAGTAGACGCATTGGATGAGGATTGGAAGATTAAACTTGATTATGTCTCTATTAACTCTGCCAAGGATTTAAGTGAGATTACAGGCGACATTCTTAAGGAAGATGGTTGTGTGATTAGTATGGCTGTCTTTGTTGGTAAAACAAGACTGATTGATAACATTTGTCTCGACATTGACTTGGAGAAATAAAGATTTATGCATTGATAAAGTAATACTATACGTCACCATTTCATATTTTGTAAAGTCACAAAGCATATATATGTCCTGCATGAATTATTTTTCTTTTTCTTTTTTTCTTTCAACATGGACTCACTTGTCAAATATTGGCTTAAGCCTTCTACTTACAATACAGCTGTTGGTATTTATGCAACGTTTCCATTTGTAATGGCACCCGCTTGCCTGTTTATGAATGCACCTTATGGTAAGCTAGAATAAGGATAGAGTTGCAGCCCTGTTGACAAAAGATAGGTCGATTTGCGGGTAAACTCGCTGTAGATTGGAGTTTGAATGGTAAATGGAGTTGGTTTGTCATGGAAGTTGTTTCGCCCGTCGTATTTGCTATTTCGCTTGCGATAACTCGGCCTCGCTGGACGTCTTTTCAAATGATCCTGTCTTCTGCTTGGATGGTTCATTACATCAACAGAAGTATCATATATCCTTACCGCGCTTCTTCTATGGCACCTATTCATGTACTCACCTTTCTTTGTTCTGTGGCATTCAATGTCATCAATGGATATACCAATGGCATGTGGGTTGCACGTCATAGTAACTCAATTGCAAACCCTCAGTTTTGGTTGGGCATGACTCTCTGGGCTGCAGGATTCTTTTCTAACATTTACCATGATAACATTCTCTTCAAGTTGCGATCCAAAAAGAAAAAAGAAGAAAAAGAAGAAGGCGAAAAGAAATACTTTATCCCCCATGGTGGATTATTTGAATACATTAGTTGTCCTAATTATTTTAGTGAGTCCGTTGAATGGACTGGTTACGCTTTAGCTACGTCAGGATACAATTGGCCTGCTATTTTGTTTGCAGCTGCCACTGCTTCTAATTTGTATCCTCGAGCATGGCGTACACATGCTTGGTACAAGAAGCAGTTTGACAATTACCCTTCTACAAGAAAAGCTGTAATTCCATTTGTGTTATAAAATGTTTATTCTTTCTTTCCTCTTTTTTGGTAGCAATTAAAATGATTCCACATATCTCTTATAGAGCGTTTTGAGTCTAACATTTGCTTTGTCTTGACCATATTTCTTCCATTCTCCATGCAGACTTGATAGAGTTTTGCTTCCTCTTCAGGTGTCCATGGTGAGCGATCAATAGACGGATCAAGCTTATTTTGATAATGTTGCGAAATATGACGTGGTTTTCGAGGAATACTTGTCACTTTTTGAATTACGGCAAAGTTTGTTCCGTATATTTTGACAGCTTCCAAGATCAATGCGTCTTCTTCGGGTGAGAAATGTCCCTTTTTAACGTCAGGCATTTGCCAACGCCATCTTTCTAAGCATTGTCTTCTACTTCTTGTGCCCATTTCTTCAGCTACTTTATCCATTCGATCTTCACCGTACATCATCACTAATTCTACCAGCTTTTTATTTTCCTCTTCTGTCCAACGACCGTGTTTAATGGTTGGATCCAAAGAATATTTGTATTTCTGTTTAATGAGAAAAAGAGGTCGATGATGAGGTAACTTGGCTTGGATCGCTTCCCAATCGTCAATCTGATCAAACGTACGACTTCTTCCAAGCTTCTTCAACTCGGCAATTTCATCGTTTTTCCAAGGACCTCGTTCATAAGACTTTTCAATGAGGGCATAACGGTTCATAACGCCTGAAGGTGGACGATTGATAAAATGCTTGGAGATGGCACTCCATCGCTTTCCCATTTTCTCGACCAATTCTACTAATTTTTCAGTTTCTTCTTTGCTCCAAACACATCGGGCGCGTATAGAAGACGATTTTTGAACCAAGTAAGCTTCCTCTCGAAGTTTTTCTATTTCCTCTGCTTTGTTAACAACTTGTTCTTGAGTTGTTTGAAGTGATCGAGAAGGCGTGAGTTGTAGCAGGCTTAATCTCTTGCATAATTGCATTGATGCTTCGCATGGTTTCAAAGAAACGCCTTTATTGGTGTATAACGCAGCACTTTTTGATATCAATGTCATTGCTAAAGAAAAAAAAAAGAATTTTTAAAAACTGTGACATGGGCTTTAAAGCAGAGAAATAATGTAATTTGATTGGATTAGATTTCCAGTCGACACTATACATAGTTCAGAGTCTATTTATGCACAATTTTATTATAACTGCAAGAGATCTAATATTTGACTGCAGATACTTTTATACTGCCATGGGTCTCCACTAATGCGTCGAAACTGTACACCTCGTATGCCAAGTAACCATGGTATCTTAACAATATAGATATCAAACACAATGCCTTGATCTGACCAACATTCAAACCTATCTTGCTGTTCCCTATAATACACATGCCTCTTTCTGTTCAAGACACGAATCAATTCAGTTCGAATAACAGATGCTTTTTTTGTAGAGGTTGTTGAGACTGAGAACAATCCCCTAATAAAGACAGAACGTATACTCTCGTCTGCATGAGGCAATGCACTGCAGTCAGTAGGGTACTCTAATTGCGAAGGAGTTCCTGTGGCTGTTGATTTACGGCGATGTTTGTCTTTTCCATGGATTGTTTGATTTAGCTTTTGCTGTTGAAGTGACGGGAAATCCTTGACAGTGATAGAAGTGGCTCGCTTTAGAAACCGGTTGAATTTTTTGCTTAGAACACCATTATGATCAATAGCGGCATCGTCCACAAGCACTTTAGTCATATCCTCACTTACCATGGTTTGTTGCGGCAATGGTATGGGTCGACTTTTGCGTTGGCTAAGCCGGCGCAGTAGATTGGAGGTATTGGTGTGGTGTGGTTCAGCAAAACGATTTGTTTTCTTTAATGGAGTATGGGGAGATATTGTTTCTTGTTCTTGTGATTTAGACATACGATGTGGTTGAATAAAGGCTGTCGTTTTTTTTCCGAAGAGCGTTTCACTCTGCATACGTTCTTGAACCAAATAATAGATGGAGACTAATGGGTGATAAGCAGCAGGCATGTTCATGGGATCATCTTGAGTGCGATGAAAAGCCTTTCTAGTCTTTGAATTTGAACGACTGATGTCGTTGGGTGAAGCAGATAGAGCTTCTAAAAGCTTGGCATCTCGTTGATACTCTTCTGATTCAATCAAATATTCTAGCTCTGCCTTAATTGTCTCTTTAGATCCAAACTCAAACCCTTTCATTCCTTCAATGACCTTGTTGTCCACAGGTAACCTTAAAGGTTTTCTTTTTACAAGATAATTTTCAACCAGTTTATCATACCCCTTATTGATCCAGGGATGCACAATGACTTCAGACATACTTGCTCGCCGTGTTGCATCTGTCACAATCATACGCTGTAAAAGATGTTTACATTCTATGCATGCTTTAGGATTTATAGATTCTTTTTTTTTTTTTTTTTTTGCTTACCTGTCGATAAATAAGAAGGATAGTCTACAAGTCCTTGCTTTACTTTTCTATGCATACCAGTCATAGTAGGATCATCAAATGGTACTTTACCGCACACCAATACATAAATTACAATGCCAAAACTCCATACATCCACTTCAGGACCTGTATAAAGTTTTCCATCGAGTAGTTCAGGCGCTGCAAAATAAAGTGACCCGCAGAATGTGGATAAATGAGATCTAGCAGTAAACACATTAGATAGTCCAAAATCAATGATTTTGATATTTCCATTTCGTGATATTAAGATGTTTTCGACTTTTAAGTCTATTATAATGTTAAAAAAAACTAGAATTGTTTTCCATTGAATCTACCTCTATGAACAATGGAATTACGATGACAATAGTCTTTTATGGTTAGTGATGAGTTAAATACCCATAAGCATACCTAATGCACTTGCAATTTGCCTTGAAATGTGTCTTGCTTGTTTCTCTTTCAATTTACCATGCGAAATAATATAATCAAGTAATTGACCACCGTCCACATACTCCATAAACATGTAATAGTAATCATTCACAAGGACCATATCATGTACTTGAGCAATGTGTGGATGATTTAACAACAACATGATACTTGCTTCTCTTACTGTGCGAATTTCTCGACTCTTTTCAGATACCTTGGGGTTCTTTTCTATAGAGGATTGTATTTTACGAGACACAATTTTGACAGCCAACTGTCATATATCAACACACAATTATTTTTTCTTAATTTTTTTTTGAAACTTGCCTTCTCGCCTGTTTCACTATTTATAGCCAGTTTGACTTTTCCCATTGATCCTCTCCCGAGTGTTTTGCATAAAAAATATTTGCCTATCATACGCTGCTTGTTTATAGAAGGTGATCTAGTCAATGAACGTCTCAAGGGCGGCTGTTGCTGGACTAGGGACGGTTGCTCATTTGGAATGATAGGTAATTCAGTCATGAGAAGAATAGAATAATCGAGAAAAAAAAAGCGAAAGAGAGAGAGAGAGAACAAAAGAGTAGTTGATTCACTTTTTCTTAAACAAAAAAAAAAAAAAAAAAAAAAAAAAGGTTAAAAAGCCGCCTTAATTTTTTGAAATTATCTAATAATGATTAAAGTTGGTTTGGTAGCCAGAAGGAGGATAGACATGGCTTGCATTCAAAAAAGAATAGTTATTATTGTAATACTCTTGTTGTTATGACAATTCATGACTTTTAGGGGTGCCATGAAAAGCAGGAGTAAAGCTAGGAGGATCATGCTGTTGCAGTGGCGGGTCAATGCTTGATTTTGAATCAAAACAAAATGCTGATGTGAACGCAAACACTTTATCCTGAACCACAGACTCAACCTTAATCTCTGTCAATCCGAAATACATGCGGATCGTCAAGGTTACTTTATCGCCTGGCTTGACACCTTCTAATTTAGGTATGCGAATAGGGAAATGACCGACTTTTTGGATCTGTGGATCTGTTGTGAGACGTGGTACAGGGCCATCTCCATCAAACGCATACAAGTCAGAGTCCGTGTCATTAGGATAGCTGATCACAAATGATTTCGAGATACATTCGTCTACTTTGACACGCTGACCCTTATGCACATAGGGGCTAAATCGTTGGCGGCAATAATGACGACCATCAACTCCTATTACGCAAAGTTCAGGGGGGTCGATATTGTCTTGAAAAAGCATACGGGTTTCAACACCGTAGGTGCGGCGAGAAACACGCTCTGTGATAGTTGCTGGCTGAAGTCCAAAGTAGACAGCGCCACGAACAACAGCGAGTTCTCCTCGAGGAGGGACACCAATCATGCCTACTCGGTCTGCAAAACGCTCTTCGACTCGCTTGAAGAGGTAGTTTGACTGACCGAAACCCCCTACTAAAAAAATGGCTTCCAAATCAGGTGATTGAGAGAGCTGGTTCTCAATAAGTTTAAGTATCTGGGAAACAACAGGCTCAAATATGTCTCGACACATTTCTTTAGCAGGCAAATGTAACATTCCTCCAGATAGACCAATAAATTCGTCTGTTAAATCTTCTATGCCCATAGATGCTGGTAAATCCAAAAAATGGTCTTCTATGCCATCAAATTCAGGCTGATGTTCTAGTTTAGACATGCTATCCTGCCTCTCGAATTGTTACCTTGATCACATTGACAAATGTTTCTATGACATGTTCCATTGCAGTTTCATTCAAAGGGCCCAAATGCGAGAATTTACGATTTATGTAGTCCCGCATTCTAGAGTCTAAAAAGGCTGAACCACAAGTAGCGCCATGGCCTTGTGTTACTTCTCTTAAGGTTCGCCTAATAATCAAATGTTAACGAAAGAAAAAAATCAGAGTTGACCCCACTTTCCAGGTATCGATTCGTTGATTTCGAACACAATTAAATCCACTGTGCCTCCTCCTGCATCACAAATCATGAATCGTTGTCCATGCATCAAATTGAATTGCTCGGCTTTTTTTTCACAATAGAGGGCAGCTGCCTCAGGCTCAGAAATCAACAAAAGTCTTTCTGGTGGATCTGTACGGTGTATGAGGCCTGCGCAAATGGCTGCTTCACGCATCGCTGATTTTGCTCGATCTGTCCACATAGCGGGTACTGTCAGACACTATGTCACGGTTAATGTGTTTCCCATCTTTCAAAATACTTTACATAACGAAATTTACTCTGATCATAATGGGCTGCAAATCCTTTCAGGAGCTCTGTGCATACATGTTGATGAAACAAGGCTAAATAATCAGCAATGACATCAATAATATTCAATTGATTGGGTAGTGTTTCGTCCTGTAAGTGCTGGTCAAGATAAAGTTTGAATTTGGATAATAATATCAAATCGGAACTATTTGGTCTCATTGCAGCTCGTCTAGCTCCATGGCCCCAATCGAATATATCTGTTGAACCTTTGCGATAAAGAGATAAAGTGGGTGTCTATGATTTAGTTAAATTATGGTTGCATGCATGTCTGTTACCTTGGGATAAATGTTGTTGTTCTGTTTTGGCCTTTAGAAACAATTAGTAAGATGAAAAATCCCTTGTCTTTTTTTTTTGTTACATTCACCATTTAACAATATCGATAATTTCTTCATTTTGAGCAAAAGCATAACAACAGCCAGAGTAAGTAGTGCCTAATACCTGAATGAGTCTCAACAAATGTATGTTGTGCTTTACCAAAATCAATGCCAATAATAACTGGATAATTCATTTTATTCAAACTTGAAGCCAAGGTAGTTATGTGGAGTAAAAGAAAAGCGAGAAGGTACGGAGATAATGCTTTTATAGACAAATTTGACACTTATCCAATGTTTTAATGAGATAAACATACAACTTATGTCGTATCCCAACTTCTTTTTTTTCCTGTATTGACTTGTTATTTCTGGTGTTTTCTTGCTTAAATATATATATATATATATATATATATACATATAAAGGGTAGCTATTAAATCACATCAATGCATATTGACTTACCAGAGATAGAATGACAGTATGCTGAGCTCAAAACGCGCCTCCTGCAAGCTCGCTTTTGAAACCAGTCACTGCTGACGCTTTTTGCGTAATAATCTCTCGCTTTCTTGTTGCTTTATTCAACACAGACATATTATGGTAAAGAGAATAGGTTTATAATAAAGCCCACTCAAATCTTTGTTAGTTTAACGACTATAACGACGATGACGCCTTTCCTTCGTCTTTTTTTGGGGGTTTGCGTCCTACATTAGGTGGATTTATGAATCCCAATAGAGGGTTTTCTGAAAACTATCGTTGTTTTCCCGTCGCTATGATGCAAAACGGAAACGAAAGAGAAAGCGTCAATTATGGTGGCAAAAGTAAGTCGAAATACAACCTGGCCATAATATAACTCTGTTCTATAGTTATTTTGCCTCAGTCAGCCTTAGAAAAGCTGTGTAAGTGGCATGTCTGTTCCAACTTATCTTATTCTCTATAGCACAATTAAATATTTCATATCCAATGCTGTTCAAGTTGATCCATGGTACAGAAAAGAAGCACAGTCATGCGGGTGTGCTTGAATTTATAGCTGAAGAAGGCCGAGTCTATTTGCCACAATGGGTATAAAGATACAATGATAGATACGTTGCTTATACACATGTAGATGATGGAAACATTAGGAACAGAGCCTGGAAGTATCATTGAAGTTAAAAATGTGACTTTACCACTTGGCTCTTTTGTTAAGATTCAGCCTCAATCCACAGACTTTTTAGATATCACGGATCATCGTGCTGTGTAAGTTAATATAGATGAACATGACTCGAAACTTATGTGCTGAACAGACTCGAAAAGGCTCTGCGCAATTTCTCCACATTGACAGTAGGCGATATCATTCAAATTAATTACAACAATAAGATATACGAAATCAAAGTATTGGAAGTCAAACCCAACTATCAAGAACATTTAGGTATTTCAATTGTTGAAACAGATTTGGAGGTTGATTTTGCACCACCTGTTGGTTATGTTGAACCTAGTAAGGCACCTGCGCAGATGATGGTAAGCAAACTAGTCTGTGAAAGATAAACTGACATGTGTTGTAAAGAAGAGTCAAATGGTCATTGATTTGCCCAAGCCTGTCAAGACTGAATTCACACCCTTTAGTGGAGGCGGACAAAGTTTAAGAGGAAAAAACAAAGCGTAAGTAGCTCCATCTATGCAATAGAATCTAATGGCTTATATAGACCTGCTCGTGCAGATACATTAGACAGTACTTCAGAAGCATCAAATCAAGGTGAAGATGATGGACCACTAAATCTACCTTTTGGTCAGCTTTACTTTGGATTTTCTGTAGTTCCTCCCCCTTCCAAAGAAGACGAGCTAGATGAAAACAAGAAGCATGTATTTACTGGATCAGGTCAAACATTAAGACCAAAAAAGAAATAAGCTTCCAAATAAAATGGCCTTGAAAGGAATTAATTTGTGTCACTTGCTAAAACTTTGGTCGATTGACAGATATGTATGCCGTCGCTTTATTAAAAGGAGTGTTTACCAAGTCAAACTAACGCCTGTGGTAAAAAAAAAAAAAATGGTCATTCAGCTATAGTTTAGTTCGCTTCGACTTGGTAAACACTCGTTCCTGCAACGAACTTGAAATTGAACCTCTTTATTTAATCACGCTGGATAAAATTTAGTCAAAGGATTATCCTCAGTGGCTTATTCATTTTCTATAACTTAGACCCTTTTTAAGCTGTCACTACGAGGTTGAGTAGATGCCATCTAGGGCAATGGTGGCACTAGACTATTTCTATGAGTATAGAGGGTTTTGGGAGGATGAAAATTCTGAGAAGATTACAAGAGAAAGTACCAAGCTTATTCTTGCAGTGCTCAGTGTGATGAAAATTAATTTCAGATTAAAAAAGGGCTAGTTGTTCAATACTCCATTATTATACACGAGATTTTAACGATTTATGCTTTCCGGGAAGGAAAGATAGTTTGAAAAGGATGCATATAAATTAAATACTTACAACAAAACTCACAAACGTCAGGAACTTTTCATAAGGTCAAGAAAAAAAAATTTTTTTTTAGAGATTTTTATTATTGCTCCGCAATTCATACTGAATTATATTATACAATTATGCTGAAAGCAAACTAAGCAGAATAAAGTAAAAGATATGCCACTGTTATTAGTGGAAAAAAAAAACTACGAAAAGAATTACAGTCTTGTGTGTACTTGCTTTTCATCTGCAAGCAGTTGTAAAGCAGTACGTGTTTGTTGTAGAGTGGAGTAGGCATCAAAAGCTACGTTGTCCATGACAAATCTCCAGTGTGCTTTCCAAACTTGTGATACGGCTGTAATGATAATGCCAACAACGGTTAAATTTTTTTGTGAGTAATCTATTCTAGTGAAGTTTAGTGTAACCAAGAAAAATATCATCTTCAAGATATATAAATTTATTTCCAATTCCGCTAACACTTATGCCGACATTCAAGTATGCCATTTGTGTACTCAGAAAAATATTTTTTAAGGCAATTTCTGCCATGCCAAAAAAAAATAAATAAATAAAATAAAATAAAAAAAAAAAAGAGCAATATTTCTTTTATAAATTAAACAGAAAACCCTGTTTTTTTTCTTGAATAAACAAACAAATCTACCAAGCAGCAATCCCTTTTTTAAACTAAAACAGTAAACCCATTATTTGGTAGATTTGTATATTTATACAAAAAAAAAAAAAAAAAAAAAAAAAAAACAGGGTTTTCTGTTTAATTTATAAAAGAAATATTGCTCTTTTTTTTTTTTATTTTATTTTATTTATTTATTTTTTTTTGGCATGGCAGAAATTGCCTTAAAAAATATTTTTCTGAGTACACAAATGGCATACTTGAATGTCGGCATAAGTGTTTTGTGCTGACTACAGTGTATCACGAACTTTGAATGCATATTTGAAGGCAATACTCAAATTGAGTCGCCTTTTTTTGTCTCAGTAAGCCCGTTTTCTTTTTGTCAGAAGTATTTAAACGTAATCTCAGCTCATTTCGGTTGGATCAGACCTACAATTGGCCATTCCAAAAAAATTCTTGGTCGAGTTTTTTTTTTTTTTTTTTCATCTTCACGGACCTCCGTAGATCTCCCATGGGTAATAAAAAACAAGTTTCGTCTAACTGCCAAACCAATGGTACCATTCGATTTCTTGGTTTGAAAGAACATGTTTTAAATGAAAAAAGGGACTAATTTGATAGTCTAGTTGTCGAGTAATGGCGGCATGTGTCAGCTGTGATTTGAGCATTTTTGAGCGTTTTTGCTCTATGCTATTTTGAATGCCAAATAACATAGGAGAATAGAAATATTGGCAATCTACAGTGTAAATGTAAGGCAGATGAGCATAGAACAGCAGCGTTTAGCTGTACCACATGCTTTTGTCAAACTTCCGTACATGATTTTCATACTATCTCAGTCCTTTTCTCTACTTTCTCAGGTATCATTATATATTCACTACAGCTTTTGTTAATAGACTTGATCGCTATCTCCTTATCTTTGTGCATTTCGAATGCATCAAAGTATCATGCACACAAAATACAGTATATTCAGAGATCAAAAATTGAACAGCAAAAGTCGTCGAAAGGCAATAGGGACGCAGAAAAAAAAAGAAAACGAGACACCTATCGTTTATCATGTACAAAACTGCTCTTTTTAGACTCAAAAGTGCCACATATCATCATACGATCAGCTCGCATACATTTAGTACGTAGAATGGTGTAAGAATAAATGCCCATTTACTATCTGATTTTCAATGAAAAGGGCCTCTTTTGTACTGATTGCAGTGTACAATGAACTTTAAATGCAGATTTGAAGACAATGCTCAAATAAATTTGCCTTCTTCATCTTATTAAACCCGCTTTCTTTTCTTCAGAAGTGTCTAGAAATGCACTTTCCTGAAACTTTCTGCAATATTTTTAAAAATTATCTCCTGAGACCCAAAGAGCTCTTGATCAAACTTTTTTCATTCTCTCTCCACGAACCCTCCATGAGTCAAAAAAATGAAATTCATATAGCTGCCAAACTAATAATACCATTGGATTCTTTGGTTCAAAAAAAAACATCTCAAACAAAAAAAACAGCCCTGTTGATAACGTACTTGTCGAGTAATGACACATCAAAGAAGAATGCCTTTGAGCTGTGTTTTGACCGTTTTTGCTCTAGGTGTCATATAGAACTTGCTAACAATAAGCTTATGAAAAGCAGCATATGCGATTTAGAGTGCTAAAGAACATGGAAAGGCAAAAGCATGGTCAATTCACCATGTAGAGATGGGGTAACTGGACATACGGCATACTTGATGACTACATGCGAAGATTGAAATGGAAGAAATGTGGATTCTTTATCCAGCAGATCAGAAATCGAGCTTTTGCTTGGAACTGCATAAAGACGCAGTTCTATGGCTTTGGTGTAGAGACAAAAGCTGTAGATCTCTGCGTTCTGAGTCTGCTGGTACAAAGAACACAGCAACTTGGCTGCTAAAATATTGAGTAAATCTGCAAAAGTGTCTCTAAGGGGTTTCACTCCCATCGTATTGCTTTTATAGTACGACTGGTAAGCAAATGCTTTGATCAGGAACTGGAGCCTTTGACGCACATTTTGGGTACTTAGGCTTGTCAATAGCTCTATTTTTCGCCTTGCATCGTCAAAAAGAAGATCAGAAGCTGTCAAATTGAGATCTTTCCATGAGTAGTACCCTTTGGATTCGAGAGGTTTTTGGCCTTTTTTTACAAGTCGTTTTTTTGTCCAAATCAACTCCAAAAGTACAATGTATGCTATTGAGCATGGTTTGTAGGTATATAAAGTAATAATGAGTGTATAAACAGGCTCCATGCTACCTTTGTATGTCGAAGGCAAAGACAAAGATCCGTATGAACTATTGTCTTTTCTCATTGTTGAAGCATCCAATGTCTGGTGTCTCTAATACATAAATAAATAGTGAACTATCAAATTGCTTGTTCACATAAGATGCCATATTAAAAAGGTACCTAATTCCCATAAATTTAAAGAAGGGTAGTGTTTGATAGTTATTCTTGCGGCCACCGTTTTTTTTTTTTGGGAGGATATAACGGTCGAGAATCTAAAAAAAAAAACGGTGGCCCCTAGGAAAATTCAACTTCAGTCAAAGATAAGGATTTTATCCTGCGTTTGAAAAGGAGGCCTAATGAGAATTTTGTTAGTAAAATGATGTTAATTTAATTAGAGCGTTAATTTGGTTGGTAATGCGCCTTGTTGCTCGTATAAAGATATGATATATGTTTAGCATGCAATTTGATTATATGTAAATGAAGTTATTTCGTTTGACAGCTGCACTGTAGATCAAACAGAATGATTTAACAATCAAATTCACATTATCACTCTACTTGGTCATAACTGAACTACAATCACTGCGAATTCAAGGATTGACAGAAAAAACACAAATTTTGCAAACCAAATGTGCGGAACTTTAGAAATCGAAACAATGTAATTAAAATATCAAATTTGTATAATTTGTCTTTTTTTTTTTTATCTCGCTTCATGATTGGCCAAAAATAAATTAAATCAATGAATCAATATGCAAACTAGAGTGTAACAGAATATAAAAAGGAAGCACGAAAATATAGATCAAAATCAACAGACACGAGTTAGCTCTGGGGCCATTAGAGTAGTTGAAGTGTGCTTAACATTCAAAATAATAATGATGTACATCATTTATAAACTCAGATTATTTATTCATACAGATAAAAGGAGGACAAATTAAGGCCCTGCTCTTGTAAGACCCAAGCTTCGTTGAGCTCACCAATATATTTTGAAAATGTTGATCTTGGTGTAGTAAAGACTCTTCTTGCATGGGCAGCAACCATTGCATCCACCAGTGGTATTAAATATGACTTGAGTGATTTGTTGGGATTAAACATACAATGCATTGTGTCCAAAGGATCCATTAATTCACCTGGAATATCATTTAGAGTCAAAGTACACGGGAAGTAATTAAACCATTCTAGCAATCGACTGTTTTCTCCTCGAATATCTTTATGATCTGTAGCAATATACACAACAGCTCTTGATCCAATATTTTCCATCGAAACACTGAAACTAGGCGAAACATTTTCGCATAAATTAGACCATGGTGGGAGGCTAAGATCATGCTGTGGCTCAATATAGATAGGGTGCTCTGGAGGCGGTGGTGGTTTAGGCGCACTTGTGAGAACACCAAATTCATTAAAAGGTGGCAATGGTGGTACTGGTATGCCAGTAGCAATCGACATATTACGTTCAAATTGATGCAGATTTTCTGTAGCATATTTACGAAAAGGTATATCACGTAAACGGAAATGAACAGCATTAAATGTCGCTTTACCGCCCAAGTGTTGAACAATATTGGCCACTGTTTCTCCTAGAGGTGTGTCAAGTCGATAGTGAAGTGTAGATGTAATCAGCTCCTGTAATTCTATATGTTCTGGTTTCGCCATATTCATTCTAGTAGAACCAAAAATACCACCTAAAAACAGTAATGTTTCGTCTCTTTTTTGCCAGTGTTGTGGTGTAAATATCTTGTAAAACTTTCGGTCTGTAAAAGAATCCACGAAATTAGATCCATTGTTCAAGATACGATTTGCTTCCTCAATGTCTTCGTAGAGTCTCCAGTCGTACAAGTGCTCGTCTCTATGAACATATGTGTCGTTATCATTTACGCCCAAATCTTTTTGTAACAACTCGAACGAAACTGTCTCTCTAAATTCAATTTTGACGTAGGGCTCTAGTTGGCTAAAGTCGTGCAGCTGGTACCATGGAATAGCAGCAAATTGATAATACTCTGCACATTTGCTTCTTTGCGTGTAACTTGAAAGTTGACCAGACGTAGGTCGATGACAAATTGAGTCAAAGTCCTTTGGGGTTGTTAACCAACTAAGATGATCGAGTAGTTGCTCCATCGGCATCCACCCAACCACACTACCTAGAAACGCTGGCGGGACAATAAGGGTTCTCTTTAATATGGCAGCTAGTAGTAGAGCATTTGCAAGCTCAATTCGCTGATTTGATAGGCCAGAGTGCGGTAAATAGGCTAAGTATTTCTCTTTTTTTTGTGGTAATTTTTGCTGTATAAATAAACAATAATAAGTCAAGGATAAGCTTGCTATTACTATGCTTGATAGGATCACTGATATTTTTCTATGCTTAATCCACATTTTGGTATTATCTATAAAAATTACGAATAAATATATAGAAATTTAGCCTATATATATAATGTGGCGTGTATATTTCTTGATTGTGTATAAAAGAATAGGAATACAAGTATACACTAAACCAGAAAAGAAAGGGCAATTTTGTTTGGATTAAAAAGAGTTACCTCACGTGACTGGACTGCCTTTTTAATTTCACGGATAGATCTACCAACCTTAAGCATTGGCTCAAGGATCAAAAAAAGGACTAAGAATGATTTATCTGGTCTATACTGTCTTTTTGAAAAACTCTGTCATTTTAAGGCTGGGATTATCATTGAAAATGAGGCGTTTTCTTCTTATATTGGCCTTGAACTTTGATCAAAACAACTCAGACATATTCTAGAAAGAATATATCAGCTCTTGAAAGCCATTGGCATTGCGAGTGATAGTATTATCCATAAACAAAACAAGATTACTCGAGAAGCCTGATAATGCTAGCTTCAGATGTCTACCTCCATTTGGTCAGCTTTGCCATTGTCTCTCATACACTTTTTTGTTCCATGAGATTTCTTCTGTACAGCATTTGAATTGTAAAATGTGAGCTCAATAACACCTTTCTGACAAATCGTTTCAATAATTGTTATTGTAACTCCTCTGTTCAAATGTAACACCGATTTGACAGGTATGACCTTCGTGGATCGGCCAAGATTGCTACGAACGTGCTTCTTTGATTAAAACGCAGTTTTAGTTTCATTCTAGTTTTTCCTCATATGAGTTGTTTATGCAGTAAATTAAATTCGATCTTAAGAAGCGAAAACCATGGTCTGACATGTGCTTTATTAATCCCTTGACACACTTAAAGATAGTAAAAAGTAAAAGCATCATCCTTTAGATTTATGGGAATTAGGTACCTTTTTAATATGGCATCTTATGTGAACAAGCAATTTGATAGTTCACTATTTATTTATGTATTAGAGACACCAGACATTGGATGCTTCAACAATGAGAAAAGACAATAGTTCATACGGATCTTTGTCTTTGCCTTCGACATACAAAGGTAGCATGGAGCCTGTTTATACACTCATTATTACTTTATATACCTACAAACCATGCTCAATAGCATACATTGTACTTTTGGAGTTGATTTGGACAAAAAAACGACTTGTAAAAAAAGGCCAAAAACCTCTCGAATCCAAAGGGTACTACTCATGGAAAGATCTCAATTTGACAGCTTCTGATCTTCTTTTTGACGATGCAAGACGAAAAATAGAGCTATTGGCAAGCTTAAGTACCCAAAATGTGCGTCAAAGGCTCCAGTTCCTGATCAAAGCATTTGCTTACCAGTCGTACTATAAAAGCAATACGATGGGAGTGAAACCCCTTAGAGACACTTTTGCAGATTTACTCAATATTTTAGCAGCCAAGTTGCTGTGCTCTTTGTACCAGCAGACTCAGAACGCAGAGATCTACAGCTTTTGTCTCTACACCAAAGCCATAGAACTGCGTCTTTATGCAGTTCCAAGCAAAAGCTCGATTTCTGATCTGCTGGATAAAGAATCCACATTTCTTCCATTTCAATCTTCGCATGTAGTCATCAAGTATGCCGTATGTCCAGTTACCCCATCTCTACATGGTGAATTGACCATGCTTTTGCCTTTCTATGTCCTTTAGCATTCTAAATAGCATATGCTGCTTTTCATAAGCTTATTGTTAGCAAGTTCTATATGACACCTAGAGCAAAAACGGTCAAAACACAGCTCAAAGGCATTCTTCTTTGATGTGTCATTACTCGACAGCTACATTATCTTTCAAATCAAGAAATCAAATGATACTACTGATATAAAAATTGAGTGAATTCTGTTTCTTGACCCATGAGAAGAATGACCCAATGTAGGTCTGATCCAACTGAAATCAGATAAGATCATGTCTAAATACTTCTAGCAAAAAGAAAGCGAGTTTACTAAGATGAAAAAGCTGACTTGATTTGAGTATTGCCTTCAAAATTGCATTCAAAATTCGTGATACACTATAATTAATCCAGAAGTGGTCTATTTTAGTATATATATATATATATGTATGTATTGACTAGTAAGTGAGTGTTTGTCCTTATATCATTCGATGCGCAAAATACATAAGAGTAAGGTTTACAATAACACATGGCACTTTTGAAGCTAAGAGGAGCAACTTTGAACATAGCTAACCATGGATGTCTTGTAGGAGCAGGGTTCGTCATTTCAAACCTCGGGTTCCCTTTTCTTGCTCTCTGCTTTGGAGACCATTCTTTTTCTTGCAATCACGTTTTGATTGAGTTTGCATAAAAAAGAAGACGAAAAGAAAAGACTAGTAGCAACATCACTGAAGTTCGACAAATGAATGATACTCTGTTCAACTCCCGCTGAAGGTCAAAGGTCAGATTTGTAATAGAGTTGCTTGTTATGCATCAGATCATACCAAGATAATTTGGTAGCTTGAGCTGTGCATATTTTTTCTACAGCCACAAAATAAGAATAGACTAAAGGAACCGCAAAAGAGAGATAGATTGAGCTTTTTGATAGGTATGAAGCTGTAGATAGATAGAGAGAATCAGTAAAAAAAAATAACATTGCATTATCAAAAACAACGAATGTTTATTACAAGTGCTTAGCGACGTTCTCTACCAAGCTAACTTTCAAACCAGTATTGTCAGGTTCAACAAATAATTTTTGAACTTTGCCATTATCTAAAATAGCAGCAAAACGCTTAAAGCGATGGTTACCGAGAGCACCAGTAGCATCAAAATCGAGTTCCATAGCTTTGGCAAATTCACCCTTGAAGTCGGCCAATAAAGTAACGCCATTTTCTTCAGCTTGGTGGGCCTTACCCCATTCATTCATGACAAACGCGTCATTAATAGCAACACAAGCGATAGTATCAATGCCTTTCTTTTTCAATTCTTTAGCTTGGTGAATATAACCAGGCAAATGGCTCTTGCTACATCCAGGAGTGAATGCACCGGGAACGCCTATATGAACAAATAATTAACTTACATATACGCGTTGACTTTTCTTACCAAATAAAATGGCCTTCTTGCCTTGGAAAAAGTCGGCTGTCTTTACAGTCTCGGCAGGAGACTTAAGTTGGACTTCGATATTCGGGATTTTATCGCCTTCAGCGATAAACAAGCGGCTGGTGTTTGAAAAAGTACGACGTTGAACGTGTTGAAAGACTGTACGCAACATTTTTATGGAAACAGAAAAGAAACAACGCAAAAAAAATGACTTTAAACTCCTTCAATTTTATCCAAAGGATGTTACTGCCTTGTAGAATAAATCATTCATCCTAACAATCGGAAAATGAGCCATCACCATATATGCCTATACGATTCTTGGACGATAATAGAATCATATTTCAGTAAAATATATAAGCTTTGGTTTGCATATGCATTATAAGTGTAGAGTTGTTTGAATTGCCAGCTTTTTTTATAAGCTTTAATCAGACACATACGTAGTGTATATTTTTTTTCTTGAAAAAAAAAATGAGTACCATAAAGTAGTACAAAAAGTAAACAATAACAATTATCTTAAACTGGAAAGAGAACTATTTTAGATAACCCTTTATTTTTCTTGTTTCTTCCCTGTTCTACAATGAATAATCATAAAGAAAATCGAGGAAAGTCTCTTTATTCTGCAAGTCTTTCTGCTGAAAATATCTCATTTTGCGATTCTCCTTCAAGTAACCAAAGCATCAAGCTCCAAGATTTTCGGTCTAATTTTCGCAAAGAGCATAGCAAAAACTTACAAGACAGTTAGTGCAAATGATAAAAAAAAAGTACTGACATACTCATAAAGAACTTCGACAGCAAAAAATATATCAAGGCAAACTGATTTTTCATAAAAATATGATTGAAGAAGACAGCGATTGGGACTCGGAACCCGAACTAGAAATTGTGCAGATACAAGAAGCATCGAGAATTCATCGACGTATACCATCCATTCACAGAAATAAGTCAACTATATCAAAGAACAGTATTCAGCCACAAACGAATTCAAAAATAGCCAGTTCGCCTTACTATTGTGAAGAAATCTGTCCCCAACTTGATTTAGGCTATCAATGGCCACAGACATCTTATGATTCCCATAACGCAAGAAAGCAAAAGGGATTCGTAAGAGTAACACCTAGCAATACAGCCATGCGTCAAAGACAGATAGACAGACTACTATTAACCAGAAGAGACAAGGTGAGATCGAATGAAATATGCAAAGACTTACATATGTTATAGATCAAAAAGGATTCACTCTTGCTGGCAATGACCATTTTTCTGAAAGATACTTATAGTGCCAATAATTCCAACTTTGCATACGATCAAAGCAAGATACCCAAAAGAATACTCACTAAACCAAGCAGGCCTGTCAGAAATGAAAATCATGATAACGAAAACTTTGATTACATTCTTAAAGTAAATGAGATTTTAGGAGAAGATCCTAACCATCAGTAAGCAATAAGAATAATATGCAAAGTGAGAGCTGAATTGCCAATAGATATCGTGTCATTGACTTGTTGGGACAAGGCACATTTGGCCAAGTTGTGAAATGTGAACGTATTTCTACTGGCGAATTGTGCTCTGTAAAAGTGATCAAGAATAAGAGCGCATACAAAACACAAAGCTGCATGGAGATTGAGATTTTAAAAAAGGTAAGTCATTGACAAAAAAAAATAAAATTCTCACAAATTCAGCTTAATACAGTCATGGATCCAGAAGACAAACATCATATTCTAAGACTCCACTATGTCTTTCCTCATAAAAACCATTTGTGCTTGGTATTTGAATTACTGTCTTACAATCTATACGACCTTATTGGACATAATCGATACAAAGGGTTTCCATCCGATAAAGTTAGAGCATTTGCTGTACAGATTTTGGATACTCTTTGTTTATTAAAAGAAGCAAAAATTATTCACTGCGATTTGAAACCAGAAAACATTCTACTGACAAGGTATATTATATATATTTTATATGTATTCTAATGTTTCTAAAAGTGAAAAATCATTGACAATCAAAGTTATTGATTTTGGATCCTCATGTCATGAAGCAAATCGTATTTATACTTATATTCAATCTCGCTTTTATCGGTCTCCAGAAGTTTTGTTGGGCATGCGTTATACTGGAGCCATTGATATGTGGTCTTTTGGCTGCATTGTTGCAGAACTGTTCCTTGGTTTGCCTCTGTTTCCTGGTAGCTCAGAATATAACCAATTGTTCAGAATTGTAGAAATGCTAGGGTAACCATGATTGTATATAAAGTCACTTGCATACTCATTTATTTATATAGAGTTCCATCAAAAGACATGTTGAGCAAAGGAAGAAACACACATGTGTTCTTTAACAAGAAGCAAGTTGGAGATAACAATTTTGAATATGAACTCAAGTCTTGCGAGCAATACAGTCAAGAAAATAGTAAAAACGAATTACCTAGAAAAAAGTATTTTCCTCAAACAACACTCAAGGACATTATCTTGATGTTCAACAATGGAAATCCAGTCTTGTCCAAAGAAGAAGAAAGGAAGCGGGGAGTTAATACAGCTAATGGCGAACAAGTTCATCTCTTGAGAGAGCAAAATGAAAGACAACAAGGCAAGTATGCTCTAGTATAGCATGAGCTCATAAAAAAGGCATTAGAAATGGAAGCAAGATTATGCATCCTCGACTTTTTGTATGGTGTATTAGAATTGAATCCCTTGAAGAGATGGACTCCTTTTCAGGCACTCCAGCATCCTTTTATAACGCAAAAGCCATTCACAGGACCTTTCAAGCCTGATAGTCATACCAAACCTGTGTCTACTGGTAGCGCATCATCAACAACCATTGAGTCTAGTAAGTTATCTCCCTGTTGTTTCAAACATACTTATGATGTCTAGATGATAAACCGGTCTCTTTTAACAAGGCAAGACGAAGGGCTGAATCGATGGGTAAGCCTACAGCGCCTGAACAAATCCAAACACTTGCCAAGCAGATTCAAAAGTCTTCGCCAATCTCTAAATACAAAAAAGAGCCTCAACAGACTCAACAATATGTTTCTGAAGCATATCGACAACGTAACACTCGATCTCAAGGTGATTATGTTGGTCTTGTCATACCTTCTTCACCTGACAAGGATAAACAAGGCCCTCAAAAAAAAGTAAAGATAGCATCTCAGATTAAGCTAAGAAGAGGTTCGCATGATTCAATGCGCACACCTCCTCATGATGGACAAACAGTGCGTAGTGTGGTGGATGGTCGAGCAGCCAAGATAGGCAATAATGTTCGAAAAGCATATGCTGGGGAAGCTGCTGGTGGATTATTGATGATGAGACAACAGGAAAAATCATCTAGTTCATCCAACAATAAGCGTAATATCATGGTAGATGCTTTTAAACGTCGAAAATAGGTTTTTATTTTAACGCCATGAATCCAAATCTTCTGGATTGACAAACACCTTTTCTCCATTCTCTCGTATTGTCTCTTTCTTTGTGTCCCTTTCCAATGCTCTCCGCATATCTATGAAATAATGAATAAAAACAAAAACAAGTAATATGTTTACCATAAGCATCTTCATTTGTATGTCCTGCATAGTAATTGCGCACTCTTCGATAAACAGAGTAGCCAATTTTACGGTACATGTCAATAGCCACTGCATTGGATATTCTGACATAAAGATCCACAAACCAGCCATTGTATACTTTTTCAGATACTTGTTCAAGCAAATTCATCATGCCCACTGCAAGGCCCAATCGACGGTATTCAGGGGAGACAGTAATAGCTGTGACGTGACCATGCCAGTTTTTACCTGTACCTTCTGTCTTGCCCATCACTATGAATGTACGCGTCAATGATGCATTCCTATTTTTTTTCTTTTGATTTGCAACTAATTACCATAACCCATTAAACGGTTATGTGGAGAGACTTGCACACTAAACAAGTCAGGCCAACGTGCCAAGTATTGAAGATAAAACGAAATGTTATACTAATCAAGTCAATTAATCTATTCATGTTATCATGCATGCTTACTGTTTCAGTCAAGGGATCGAGATTGCTATCATAACAAGTTAGATCTAGATTACTTGACATAGTTTTCCTTACATGTTGTTGAATTCAAACAAATCAGTTGCTTTAAAACGTCTCAATAAACTCATGATGACAAAAAAAAAAAAAAAAAAAAAAAAAAAAAATTGCACTTTTTTTTATCTCATTCAAAAAGACTTGTTTCTGATAGAATATGTTTATTGAGAAAGCAAATGTTGATAAAATGATAAAAAAGTGGGTGAAACTTTTTTTTTGTACAGATATTATATGGAATGAATAATAACAGAAAAAAATTACATGTATAAAAAAAGATGAAAAAAAGAGTGTGTGTGTGTGTGTGTGTGAAAATAATAGAAAAAAAAAGTGATCTAATCCTTGTTCTTCTTTTCTTTTTTCTCTTTCTTTTCCTTCTTTTCCTTCTTATCCTTCTTTTCTTTCTTGTCCTTTTTCTCTTTCTTTTCCTTCTTGGCCTTCTTGGCTTCCTTTTCTTCTTCTTCGTTATCTTCAGCTTCAACTTGGTCAATTGTTCTCTTGACAGTTTCAGCCTTGACTTCGTCCATAACAACATCAGCACCTTCACTGTATTGTTGAGTCTTGTTGAACTTGAACTTGGTTTGGTTTTGAATAGAAGTATCCTTGTTAGCCTTAGCAGAAACACGACCTTCGAGCATGGCAATACGGGCTTCAATCTTAGTACGACCATCAGTACCAACTTCATTGGATTCTGATTCACCAAGGGCATCTACTCTGAGAGACAAGGCAGTCTTGGCAGCAAGCATACGAGCAACCTTGGCCTTGTTCTTAGGGCCAGCTTGACCAACCAAAGAGGCATGGAAGATTAAACCATACTTGGGTGTGTTGTGCTTGGTCTTGAGGGCTCTGAACAATGCCTTTTCGGCACCCAAGATTTGAATAGTAGAAGCAGGTTGCTTGGACAAGTTCATAAGAGAACCAGCGTGAGAGATCAAACGAGCACCGACCAATTCACCAACAAGAGCAGTCAAGTTGGGAGCGATGGCATTCATACGGTTCTTCAAGTATTCGTATAATTGACTTCTGTATTCAGTGATGTTGATGACATTGTCACAGAGTGCAAAGGTGTTTTCGAGATCTTCTTCAGAAATTTCAGTACCCATAGAAATTTCAGCAGCTTCTTTGACTTCAGCTTCGAGCTCTTCGGGTAAAATGTCAGACATGTCAACGCTGCTGGCGTTGGTACGGAAACCAATAGCTTTGACGACCTTGGCATAAGCCAAATTGTCAACAATAATCTTGGTCATTTCAGGGAAATGCCAGCCATACCATTCCTTGACACGCATAGCGTAAGTGTTGAGTTCCTTATCAAGATCATCTAAAAGAGCAATGGCTTGGACAATCATGGTATCAACCTTATCAGGAGAGAACTTGAGCTTATAACGAGAAAGAGAGTGAGAAAGACCAAGAGACATTGCAGAAAGGTCAGCTTGAGAAAGACCAGATACAAGAGATTCAAATTGAGAACGAATACCTCTGTAAAGGTCTTGAACAGTGGAATCAGACAAAACATTGATACCCATTTTCTTGTTGATGGAAGAACCTAGAGAGCAAGTTAGACAAATAGCACGTCAATATCTCTGTCTCTTACCAAGCTTGGGATCACTAATGACCAACTTTTCCTTCTTCATTTCCTTTTCGTTAATTTCAGATTCCAAGAACTTCTTCAAGTTCTTGGGTAACTTGCCTTCAACGATACCAGTGACAGCAGACAAAGCATCAGTTGTGTTTTCAAATTTCTTGAAAGCCTTCAACTTAAGACTATAAATAGGGTCAGTTTGATACACGTCTTTCAGATCATACATACGCCTTGTTGGCTTGTTCGGCAGTTTCGAATTCCTTGTAAATTTGTTCAGGCTTTTCTAATTTGTTGTCGTCAACAAGCTTGAATAAAGCGTAACCAGCAGCAGTTTCGTAAAGAACAAGCATTTTTAATGGATAAGAAAAAGGAAAGGGTTTGCTCTAATCAAGAAAAAAAATTCAATGGTCCTCATATTTTTTTTTTAGAAGGCCGGTCACAAGCGAATATGTCCCCTAAAATCGCTTCTGCTTCACATAAGCCTTTCATGAAAAACAGTCATTTTGAGCGATGGAGTCCAAGCCACTTCTCTCGCACGACTATTTGGGAAGAAAGCAACTCCGAAAAGTTTTTGACATCTTTTCAAACAACCACTATGGTTCTTGCAGCAAAGAGAAAGTACAAGAAGAGCAAAAGCACCACTGAGCCTGCTGCTAAGGTAAAGCATGAAGAGACAAGTTCTGGGATAAGTTGTATTGACATTTGTATTATTTATTAGCAAGCCAAGAAAGATCATTCATCAAAAAGAGCTCAACAAGAGAGTGATCATGAAGACGATCAAGTAGCTGAAAACGCTGGTTTCTCGGAGGAAGAAGCTGCATGGGAATCCAACTCGGACGACAGTGACGATGAGCAAAAACTTGAAAGTACTCAAGTCAAACACACCAAGCCTACTGAGGATGACATTATTTCAGGTGAACTGGAAGGTCTTAAAGAAACAGCTGAACTTTATAAATCCAATATTTTCAAGTTAGAGGTAATGATAGATTTACTTCTGAGTCATCAATTTAACTTTGATGGATTAGATTGAGGAGCTATTGAAAGAAGTCAACATGAATTACACTAAGCATAAAGCATTGGAAAAGTCACTTCATCATCTTAAAGCTGTCTTTGACGCCATTCCCGAGGGAAAACCTATGAAGGTAAGTGAAGAAAACATATAGCAGATCAGACAAAATAATGCTGTTTATACTAGTTGCATGAATTTAGCCAAGATATGTTAAAGAAAGATATCCAAACACCATTCCCTGATCCACAGCCTTCACCTGAAGCTCTTCATACTTTCAAGTTTGAAAAGCTTAATTCTGTTCACATTGTAGGTGGTTATGGTCTTAAATCAATTGCCAAAACAAAGCATCATTTCAATGTTGATATTGCTGTGGAAATGCCCAACAATGTCTTTCAAGAAAAAGACTATGCCAATTACCGTTATCATCACAAGCGTGCTTGTTATTTAGCTGTCTTGGCTCATGCAATTCAGACATCCAAGAAGAAATTCAACCTAGAATTCAGCACACTCCATGGTGATTTGCGTCGTCCTATTTTATTGGTGAAGCCTGCTGGTGATCAGTCTGACGTTGACTTTTCAAAGACGAAATGTGTGATCCGTATCTTGCCTAGTGTCCAAGCAAACGTGTTCCCCATGCATCGTTTAGCGCCCGGTAAAAGTTGTGTGAAGCCTGCTTTGGCTACACCTCGTTACAATGCTTCTCTTTTGATGGATACTTCTTACACAGGCAACTTGGCCTTTCTCTATGGCCATAGCAAGAATTCTGCTGAATTCAAGAATGCCATCTTACTTGCACGTACTTGGATCTATCAACGTGATTTGAGTCTTGTTGGTATGACACCCTTTGTGTTCTCTATGGTGATGGCTTACTTGATGCAAGGTAACAGTGATGGTACTGGAAAGAAGCTGAGTGCTAGCCACAGCTCCTATCAATTATTGCGTGGTACATTGGATTTTTTGGCTACACACGATTTCAAGCATGAGCCTGTCATGATCGGCCAAACAGACAAGCCTGAGTTTAGTGCTGAAGCATTCAAGGCAAATTATGATGTGATTATTGTGGATCCTTCTGGTATGCTTAACTTGACAGCCAACATGACTTTGTCTGGTATGGCTCAAGTCCAACATGAAGCCAAGTTAGCCATGGAATACTTTAACGATAGCAATGACCATTTTGAATCCATCTTTTTAAGAAAAGTCAATGATTTCAAGTTCAAATACGACAATATCATCCGTATCTCTCAAGTAGAAAACAAGACGATGAGTGAAGAAGCCAAGGCTGATTATCATAGCTATTTGCCTTACTTCTTGAACCGTCTTGCTCACATCTTGATGCGTGGCCTTACCAACCGTGTTGATTTGGTTGCTGTACAACATACGATGGAAGAAAACAGTTGGTTGATTACTGACTCTCCTGCAGATATTGAAGCCAGTGCTACTGTTCGTGTTGGCCTCTTGCTTAACTCTGATAATGCACCTCGCTTAGTGGACCAAGGCCCTGATGCTTCTGATGAAGCCGCCGTCGCTGAATTCCGTCAATTCTGGGGCTCCAAATCTGAATTGCGTCGTTTCAAAGACGGTTCTATTGTCGAAGCTGTTGTATGGCAAACACAAGGCTATGAAAACCGCAGCTTGATTGTTCAGAAAATTGTGTTATACTTGCTGCAACACCATTTGAAGCTCAAGAACGTTGACTATTGGGCTGGTCAACTCTATAGCTATTTGAACTTTGCCAAGAGTGTGCCTGAACATTTGTTTAGCCCTGATCTCAAATTGACTGGCTTCCATTCAGTCATGACAGCCTTTGGATCGTTCAGCAAGCAATTGAGACAAGTCGATGACGCTTTACCTTTGTTGATCAACAATGTATATCCTGCCCATACCAACTTGCGCTATGCTTCTGTTCATGTGCCTCATCCAGTCGATTTCAACAATATGGTTGCTTATCCCAACACTACACGCTACTTTGATGCTATGGATGTGGTGGTCCAGATTGAACGTTCAGCTAAATTTCCTGATGATTTAGACGCACTTCAAAATGTCAAACAAGCATTTTATCTCAAGATAGCAGAAGAATTGAAGCGCAGATACCAACTAGACTCTGTTGCTGTGGATGATGTGCGGGAAAGAAACCCTTATGCTATACGTGGTTATTTGGATGTGTACTACTTTGGCTACGTTTTCCGTTGTCATATCTGTCTTGAACAAGAAGCTACCCTCTTGACCAAGATTATCGATAGCAAGACAAACACACAGCTCAACAAGGGATTGGCGAAAGAAGCCTTGACGAAGTACAACTTGACCTTGAAATACAGACAGACACACACCTTTTATGTTCAAGCCATGTGTGCCAAATACACAGCTTACTCTAGCACGGTACGACTGACCAAGCGTTGGTTTGGCTGCCACTTGTTGTCTCCTCAAGTGAGTGAGGAAATGATCGAGTTATTGGTTGCCCATGTCTTTTTGGCTCCTCAACCTTGGGTCACGCCTGTCAATACACTGGCTGCTTTTGGCCGTGTGTTGAACCTGTTAGCTACATGGGACTGGATTAATACACCTTTGATTGTGGATATTGAAGGCGAATTAACGGCTGTTGATCGCCAGGCTATCTTGGCTGATTTCCAACAACACCGTAAGACAAACACAACATTGAGCATTGGTGCATTTACGATTGCTACAGCCAAAGATCATTCTGGTCATCGTTGGACACACTATAAGCCTGGTCGCCCCATCGCTGCTCGTATTCAAGCTTTGGCCCGTGCTTCTGTACAAGCCTTAGAGCAGGATATCAAGCGTGTGTTTGTGACTCCTATGGAAGATTACACTGTTGTGTTTGATTTAGATATTGCCTGCTGTACAAGATACTATCAAAACCTTCATCCTCAGGCTGCTCATTTCGTAAACAACAACAATAATACACTCGGTGACACAGCTTATGCACAATTTGATCCTGTATCTGAATTGATAGAAGAAATTGAAAAGATTTACGGTAACACAGTGATGGTATTCCATAACAAGTATGGTGGTCATCAATTAGCGCTTGTCTGGAATCCTTTTGTGGCTACACCTATGCAATGGAAAGTTCAGTCTGGTTACAACAGTGTTCCTGTGGATATGAACAAGAATGGCTTTTTGGTAAGTTGTGTAGATGTGTTTCATAGACATTTATATTTTGTATAGAAACCTGCCAAGGGTCAATCTGATATTTCTAAAATGATCTCGCCTAATTTTGGTGCTATTTTAGCAGAAATTCAAAGATTAGGTAAAGGCATTTTGAAAGAGTAAACAGAAAAAAGAAGAAGACAATCGCATAAAAATACATCATATCATTTCAACTTATTCTTAGAAACCAAAGCATTGTAATAAAATATTAAAGGATATTTAAAGAGCTTTTGGATTAGGATACCTTTGTTGCTGAGTTTGAATGGGCTAATATTTATTTTGGGTCAGTGTATATGTATTTTAAAAAACACGTCTTTTAGGGTTGTAGATTTCATTCCAAAATGGATTTGGTTTTTCTCTTCCATCAGGTCCACTAAGATATAGGTTCAGTAGATCATAAGGACAAGTATTACTTACATAATAGTGTCTGTCTTTCTAAGTCGTACATTTGGTATCAATTGAATTAATTCACGCATTTTTGATTTATGCTTGTCATTAGGCCTTATAGGCGATCCATGATGCCTTAAGGGTGTAAGGGTCTTGATGGGTGAATTTGTAAGGTTCGATCCATTCATATAACTAAAAGGACTACGATTACCCACAGGTGATGGTAATGATGGGATAGGAGGAGGGGTGGAGGCGGAGAAAAAGATAGTTTATTATCTTGGCTTATCGAGGTGAGGGTATGAGAAGGTCTTGGTGGTGAAGAAGAAGAAGCCATCAATTCAGAAACCTAGGATAGTCAATATATGGCATAAAGTATACAAACTTACTCTTGTTCTTGTCAGTCGAATTGTCTCTGTAAGCTTGTTGAGACGCACATCTTCGTCTTCATTGGGACTATTGCTGACCACATCTGAAAGTGCAGACCCTAATTGATAAGAGGCTTCTTGGCTTGGTGGTGATGATGGCTTGGTGATTTCTGATTTAGATCGAGGGGATTCTGAAGGAGAATAGGCTGGGAAACGAGGTGAAAGTGCTTCTTCAAGTTCAAGAGTAAGTCTTTTGACAGATTTTGAGCCCTTGATAACATCATGTTTAATAGGTGAAGAAGGTGTGCTTTTGAATATCTTTCTCGGTGATTCCTGTTCTTTATCAAAATCTTGTCGTTTTCTAGAGAAAGTGATAGACTGATGTAGTGTTTGTGGAGGAGAAGTGTTTCGTTTCGCTAGTTTCTGAGGGCGAGATTCTGCTTCTACTTCACTTGTATACTTTCGTTTTTCAGATACAAAATCTGTTTGGATCTCGGCATCTTTAATGCAACTGCGTCGATTATAATCAGGTATAATGCTATTGTAAATATTTTCACTTGTGTCTTTATGTGAATCTTTACTGGATGCCATGAATAAAGGCGCTTGTCTGTTGGGTGTTTTAGACGTGTTGAGTGTTTCCCAGAAGCGTGTAAATTCTTGACTGGCTGTCTGTCGAGCACCAGAAATAACACTTACAAAGTTGGAAAAAAGAGATGTAGGTGCTTGTTGGTCTTGATGCAGTAGCGAATCTGCTTCTTGACTGTCTTTATTGTCCATTTAAACAGAATAAAAAAAAAAGAATGTATATATATCAACACACAAAAGTTTCCAAAACAATTAATCAAGAGAAAGACGCGCTTGTAATTAATCTATTCAGATCAATCAATCCAATCGTAATTGAGGCATCTTTTTTTTTCGAAATAAAAGGGTATTTTTATTTTGATAAACTATCAAACTACTTGGCATAAAACCATGAAGAAGTTTTATTGTTTCAGTATTTTGATTGACAAGTATTATAAACTTCTTTATGCTACTTTGAAAAATAAAATAAGCTCCTATCGAAAAGTATGTGTTACTTTTCAGATACGCCCCCAATGTTTCGTCTTGAAGATGATAGATTAGAACTGTTTAGATAAAGAGATAAGCTTACCATAGACTTATTGATATGAAAAACCACTCTTATTAGAAAAAGATATATTCTTTTAATAAAATAGACAATCAACGGATCTGTTTGTTGGGGGAAGAAAAAGAATTTTAAATGCCCTTTTTTATGTTTTTGTTTTTTTTTCTTCTTCTTCTTCTTCTTATCTTTCTTCTTATAAACACATCTGTATACATATATATCTATATATATGAACGAGTTTTTAAAGCAGCATACATGCTATGATGTTTTACCAATTAGTTTCAGACTAGTTGTGTTTGATACCTATTTGCCTGTAAAGAAAGCCCTTAGTATTCTAGTACAAAACGGTAAATCATTTGTCTATCTAGATTGGTATTGATATGCAAATAGGTATTGTATCAGCCCCATTATGGTCGAGTGATACACAAGAGTTTGCAGGCATGTTGACTGTCAGTGACTTTATTAGCCTTATCCAGTACTACTACACAAACCCCAAACCTCAACAAGAAATTGACTACTTACGTATTCACCAATTGAAGAAGCAAAAAGCTATCAGTGCTGACCCGACCACAACTCTGTTTGATGCCGCAATCCTCATGTCCGAGACAAGAGCGCATCGTATTCCTCTAATTGCCCGCCATCAAGACCAAACCATGATCATTAGCATCATTACTCAGTATCGACTCTTGAAGTTTATCGCCAATAATTTCAAGCAGATAGATTTACTCAAGATACCATTATCCACACTCAAAATTGGCACTTATGGAGATAAAGTAGCCACTGCCTACATGTCAACACCTGTGATTGATATCATTAAACTATTGGCAGATCTAAATATTAGTGCAGTACCTATATTAGATGAAAACAATACCGTATTAAATTTGTATGATACCATTGATGTGATGGTAAGGGACATTTGTAGAAGACACTATTAGCTCATATTGCTTGTTTAATAGAGTCTTGTCAGATCAGAAAGATATAATGACCTTGATTTACCAGTCAGTCAGACGTTAAAATCAAGACCCAAGGTAAAAATTGATGTATAATGACTTTTTACTCAACTACTAAGGATTATCCTGGCGTCTGTACATGCACTGTTAATGATACACTCTACTCTATATTCAAAACCATTCGCAAAAAGAGAGTCTATCGCCTGGTTGTGATTGAACCTGATACATACAAATTAGTGGGTTTATTAAGTTTATCTGATATTCTAGGCTATATTGTAACTATCTAAATTACAAGAGAGGGTATAAAATCATCGAACAGTTCTTGGACAATCAATGCCATCCTCCGAAAAGTCTGAGTCATCGTCCTGATGATTTGACTTGATAACTTTTTCTTTGTGAATCTGTGAGCACACTTCAAGTGATGTTGACACAGTTGATTTAGGGCTCATGTGTTGAGATTTGGCACTGGTATCCATCACTTCCTGTCTTAATCGCTTATTGCTTGGCTTTTTGTACTCATTTTTGTAGGCCCGTGCTTTTCTTTTCTTTGCGTTTAATAAATTGGTAAATTTGTCCAGCATAATGAATTTACTTTGGTTCATTTTGACTGTCATGGCTTCAATGATCTGTTTGTATTCATTACATGTCTTTTCGATATCCAAAGTACGTTGCTGTAGAGCTCTGCATATTTCCTATAGATATACACGCATATTATGGGGTGTGTTTATAATCATAAAGAGGAACTTACAGTAGAAGTACGCGATGCTATAGCACAGTTTTTAAACCATGATGCATGTAATTCTTTTGAGTCTGATTCTGGTACTTTGTCTAACAGAAACAGACCTGCAGTCAAGGCAATGTCACCATCATATGTTCTTAATTTCATCTAAATCTAATTAAATTTAGCTGTTAACCAAGTGGATTTACCTGTAATTTATCTTGATCTTGTTTATCTCGAGTGACTCTCCATTCAAGTCTATCACCACAAATGGACTGTTCTCCTTGAAATGCTGCTGTAAGGACATTGTTTCTCTGTTTTTGTACAAGGGCATTGCTCACTTTAAAGTTTTCAAGTAATAATTCGCGTGTGACTGATGTGGTTAGAATAAATAAAATAAGCTACGATATTTTACTTTTACAGGTCCAGTGTTCTGTTGTGTTGGTGATGGTAATCAGGCAATAGTCAATATTGTCATTGTTTTCTGAATCTAGATCAATCTTGTTACCAAGCCATTCGCTTTGAATATGAAATGTCTCTCTCTCTGTAACAGAGTCATAAAATGAATATAAACGCTCCATTATTCAAATAAAAATAAAATAAAATAAAAAAAAATAAAGAAAAGAAAAAAAGTTCATTTGTGTTACAGTTATCTGGTGTGATTGAATGAATTTTAAAGTCTTTAGATTGACTTGAATAGACATATCTTTAATGAAAAAGTAATACATGTATTTTATTAGTTTTTGATTCATTATCCAAAAAAAAATAAAAGCTTATATATATATTTTTATAGTAATTTGCACTCTATCATTAACAAAGTATATTCACAACATGGACCTTATGATTGGCTATAAACAATGACGTTCTATTTGCATGAAAATAACTGTGCTGATGTGGCTTATGTATGGAAAAGAAATTATTTTTTCTATATATTTTCTTTATCTCTTTCACTCAATGTCTATCTGTCAAATTTGTGAAAAGCAAGAAGCTAAATACAAGTGTCCTAAGTGTCGAGCACCATAGTAAATAATGCAAGTGCAGTAAAAAAGTGGCCTGTTATTGACAAATTTAAAGTTGTTCTTTAGTATGTTTCAAGACACATAAAGAAATTCCATGTAAAGCACCTTCAACAAACACAACAGGTAAACTTTGATAAAAATACATTTCACCTAACCCAAAATTCAGAACCCATTACCCGAAAAGAAATTACGCCCATTGGACCACCTGACGAAGAGGACCCAAGTCGGCTCACACCGGAAGATCTTATCAAGCTTTCTTACTCAAGAGACATTCATACCTTTCTACAGGATTCACAACTCCAAGAAACGATTCGCTTGTTAGATGCGTCCAAAACACCAGAAAAAGATTTGGACCTTGTTAGAGCAGAATATCCCAAGTTTGATGAGTTTGCAAAGATGCTTGTTGACATCACATTTAAAGAAAAACTTGAGGCTATGGCTAAAAAACAATGATTCATTTTCACACGCATATATATATATAAATAAAATTAAGCTGCATGAAAACAAAAAGATATAAAAAGTCATTTGCTTCTATTTCTTTTCGTTCTTTCATATATGGGGAGCAATCGAGTGTTACCTCCTAGCTGGTGTCCCCGGGAAACTCTTCTTTCTTGGACTCTCTGAAACAGAAAGAAAAGGCTGAATACGCTCTATCTACTAAAAATATATTATACTGCAACTGGTATCAAAATAACAAAAAAAAAAAAAGGTTTGCCTCATTCTCTTGGCATAATCACCAAGGCTGAACAAGACATTAGAAAAAAATAAGAAAAATATTAATTCCAAAGCTTTAAACCTTTTTGAAGCATGACACTCTCTACTTCTTTTTTCTCTTTCAATAAAAACAGATTTTGATATGATTTTTTTTTTTTTTTTTGTATCCTTCAAAAACATTATCTGTATCGGTGACGTATAGAAAAGGGCCATTTTTCTATCAATTACAGTGTATCACGAACTTTGAGTGCATACTTGAAGGCAACTTTCAAACTGACTCGCCTTTTTGTCTTATTAAGCTCGTTTTCTTTTCGTCAGAAGCATCTAAACGTGATCCCCATGGGTCAAAAAATAAAATTCATATCAGTAGTATCATTTGATCTCTTGATTTGAAAGATAATGCAGCTGTCGAGTAATGACACATCAAAGAAGAATGCCTTTGAGCTGTGTTTTGACCGTTTTTGCTCTAGGTGTCATATAGAACTTGCTAACAATAAGCTTATGAAAAGCAGCATATGCTATTTAGAATGCTAAAGGACATAGAAAGGCAAAAGCATGGTCAATTCACCATGTAGAGATGGGGTAACTGGACATACGGCATACTTGATGACTACATGCGAAGATTGAAATGGAAGAAATGTGGATTCTTTATCCAGCAGATCAGAAATCGAGCTTTTGCTTGGAACTGCATAAAGACGCAGTTCTATGGCTTTGGTGTAGAGACAAAAGCTGTAGATCTCTGCGTTCTGAGTCTGCTGGTACAAAGAACACAGCAACTTGGCTGCTAAAATATTGAGTAAATCTGCAAAAGTGTCTCTAAGGGGTTTCACTCCCATCGTATTGCTTTTATAGTACGACTGGTAAGCAAATGCTTTGATCAGGAACTGGAGCCTTTGACGCACATTTTGGGTACTTAAGCTTGTCAATAGCTCTATTTTTCGTCTTGCATCGTCAAAAAGAAGATCAGAAGCTGTCAAATTGAGATCTTTCCATGAGTAGTACCCTTTGGATTCGAGAAGCTCTTTCCGCTAAAGAACACTTTAGCACCTTTTAAACTCCGAGAACACTATCAAATACAGATATCTTGTCAACAATCAAACATCACCGATCGTTACTACTTTCCACACTCTCAGTAAGATAGCCGATAGTACATCCTCTAAAGCTGAGAATACTAATAACATCGTCGGCCCCGAGCAATTTCCGACTCCTGCACCAACCGAGCCTTCATCTCGTCTTTCTCATCCCTCAAGAAAACGCTCAAGAACAAGCACACCTTCGGAACTCATCACGAACAAGATGGCAGCAGACAAAGTTACTATACTTAAAAAACCCTCAGTGGTTCCCTACAAAGCCCCTATAACTCGAAACAGAACCGTCGCACTCTCGGACATTCAGGAACCACAACCTACGAAAGACGACATGCTTCGAATGCAGGAACGACTCCTCTAATACGAAGCCGACAATGCACAACTCAGATCGGAGCTTGCAGCAACCAGTCGCATAGAAGACTGGAAAAGTTATTCGAGAGTTTTCTACTTCAACAACAATCCCGACACCCAGGATCCACCCCTCTCAGCGCTTCTCAGGATGATGAAAACATGAAGGAAATTACTGCCGCAGATAACGAGATTGGCTTCCCTTCGCTCAATACATTAGTAAAATTCATGTACTTTTTCCTTTCCCCCCTCCTCTTGCACAATATACCTCCTTAGTCTTATTTATCACTCGTTACGATATCTTTAGAACTTTAAATAAAACGGGAACATAGCTCCCCTACAAAAAAAAAAGATTTGAGAGGTTTTTGGTCATTTCTCCAAGTCGTTTTTTTTTTTTTTGTGCAAACCAACTCCAAAAGTATCCTGTATGTTAGCAAACATTGTTAGTAGTTTCTGAGAGTATACAAAGGTGCAAAAAAAAAAAAAAAAAAAAAAAAAAAAAAACTTGGCATTGGCTCCAAAGACCAGAAAAGGAACATCTCAAGTCCAATCATCAAACAACAGTTTCTTTTCAAAATGATATAGATAGTCCCACTTTATTCTAACTTTGACTTGTTCAGATTGAGATACAGTTGAGTAACCCATGTCTGAATGACGCGAGACATATAAAGTGAACGAGGAGACCAAGTCATATAACTGACATGATGACCCGCCTACATAGAACATAAGCAACTTTCAAAAAAAAAACACTGCTTACTTACAGGAATCAACACATGATTGCACCCAACACTTGAACCAGTAGCTAATCATATAAATACACTATCCATTATTCAGTCTATTTACCTTGATCGTAAGCAGCTTTAAACTTGTTGGCGATCGCAATATCTACAAGTGAATCACGATTACCGGCAATAACCAAGAAAGGAACAAGTTTGCCTTGGTCCTTGGCTGTTTGTGCAAATTGGGCAGGTGAATGCTTGCTCATAAAGTCCATATCGACCTTGTCGAGATTGGCCACTTGCTTACAAAAGAATTCTGCAAGATGAGGAGCAGATATATCTAAAGCACCGCTTAGACTGACAACACCTTTGACAGAGGTATCGACATGCTCAAAACCAGGTTGGAATTGAGGATCGTTCATGGTCATAGAAGCCATAGCCGATAAATGACCACCAGCAGAATCACCTAGACATCACTATCAGTTATATCATTGATGTTATCTTTATACCTGACAAGACAATAAAGTGAGGATTGCCACCAAAAGAAGCGATGTTTTGTTTTATCCAGCGAATAGCGCGCTTTACATCGCACAAGTGAGTAGGATAAGCGTTCTTGGGAGCTAAACGATACCCAATATTCACAACAACCTAGTATGTCGATAAGCTCAAAAACTATGCTTTCTATCACTTACCCAGTTATTTTCGGTAAGCAAAATCTTTTCATGAGGATAAAGTGTGTTTTTTGAGCCTATTCTCCATGCACCGCCATGAATATGGACCATGACAGGCTTTAGCCCAGTTGATTTTTCACCAAAAGTATAGACATCCAACATCATTTTTCTAGGTTGATCAAAATCATGATTTGTGGTTGCCAAAGCATCTTGAATTTCTTCATTCGTAGCATAAGTAACTAGATCATGTCAGCCAAAACATGCAACAACATAAATGATATTTACTGTTTGGATGCTTTCTAATGCCAGCGGGTGTCCAAAAAGGATTTACTAATTTCATGAATTCAACCGAACTAGAGTAAGGTCAATACACATTCATTGTAGACTGGCATCCTTGTTTTTACCCAATAATACTCTTGATAGGCTGACTTTTATTATCCATAGCCTTGATAGCGTCGTCAGCAACAGTTATTTCTTTCAACATTTCATAAAACAAGACAGCAAGTCCACCCATATTCATCATGTCGATAAAGTAAAATAACCAAGCGAGTGTATAGTCTGATTTGATCAATATCCATGCTTCAACCACAAGACTTACTAAATCCACCTAACCACTTGACGACCTGAATAAGCATCAATTTAAAAACAATAGCCTGAAAAGAAAACTCAACAGCAACAGAAGACAAGATCTCGGCTAGCATAACGTGTCTTCTAAGATAGACAGAAAGGAACTGTCGAACAGCAGGAATACCAAAAGCGCATACTATGGCAAAAGAGAATGCAATGACCGAGAATATGTAGCCTGTAGCAACCAATGCAGTGACAAGTTGAAACATAGGGAAAAGCACGAAAGAAAGAAAGAAAAAAAGAAATTATCGGGTCATACAAAATGTGTACTTTTTCTTTTTTTTTTTCTTTCTTTTCAGTTGATTATGAAACGATCATCAACTGAAGAGCATGCTCATGCACAAAAACGTACGCGTCAAGAAGTACCTGTGTTAGGTTCCAAGACAAAAGGCGCTGTTTATCTTGTTGAAAAAGAAAAAGAAAAACAACCTTTTGGAAAGTATGTCTATGGTAACTATCAAGGTTATTATACGTAAGTCAACTATATGTGTGTGTATCTATGCCTGCTTTTAATGTAGCTATATAGGACTCGTCGAAAGCAAGGCAATGCTCTTATTGATCCAAGACTTGACTTGATAGACCCAAGTTATTTTGTTGGCAAACGTATACTGGACATTGGATGCAATTCTGGAAATATATCCATTGCCATAGGTAGAAAATAGAGCATAAGATAGGGACTGAATCTAACATAGATTAGCTAAAAAGTACTCTGTTACTTCAATTGATGGTGTTGATATTGATGAAGGATTGATCAAGAAAGCACATACAAATCTTCGTGTTGCTTATTCACTCAATCACCCAGATCAACAATCACCTATTGATCTTAGTTTACGCTTTCACTATTTTCCTCAATCTATGACAAATATGTTTGGTATGCTTCCTATGGCATTTCCACCCTCTTACAAGAAGCCCAATGAGTTTCCGTTCAATGTACATTTTGAGGCAATGGACTGGACTGAGACTAATATTGATAAATATAGCCATTATGATACAGTATTAGCGTATGTATATCGATACTTATTCACTCATTTAACACAGCATAGACTGAGTATCACAAAATGGATTCAGCTACATGGTGGGGATAAGGGACTCAAGCGATTCTTTGAGAAAGTCTATGACTCATTAGCACCTGGAGGTACATTTGTGTTGGAGCCTCAAGAATTCAATACATTTCAAAGAAGAGCGAAACAAATTGATGTAAGCTAGACCATAAAAGAATTTCTAATGAAGCGTATATAGCCTACAAAAGATGTAGAGCAAGAACTACACTTCAGACCTGAAGACTATGAAGACTACTTGATCAATCATGTAGGATTCAAAGAAGTCATCAACTTAGGTGCTCCTCAAGGTGAAATTAAAGGTAAATTAGCTATCCATTGCACTACATTCATGCCAACTCGCATAGGATTCTCTCGACCAATCATATTGTACATAAAATAAAGTGACGTCTCTATGAAAAATAAAGAGCTCTTTTTTCTTGATTATTTCCAAAAAAAAAACCATGTCTTTAGCAGGCTATTTCTTTGGTAATGTGGATGAACAAGGACGCCTTGAGAGCGACTTAGACGAAGTAGGTAGCTTCATAGTAAATCTGTACTGACTGTTGCCTAGGATCTTAGAGAAACACTCTCCAGCGTGGATGCCAATGTGATGTCCAAGATCTTTAGTGGAGACACGTTTGGGTTAGAACATGCAACGCGCAAACAACCGGGCGACAGCGATGAAGACGAAGAGGAAGAGGAATTAAGCACTATGGATCGTATTCCTAATATTCCAACAGCTCATGCCAAAGATGCGGTGGATTATTCTGATTTTGATGAGGCTATTCCTGACGTACAAGACAAATATTATCGACGTGGTATGAGCATGGTCCAAAAGAACTTGCCTCGTTCGCGTCTTGCTCTTGTCACGGATAATTACGATGATGACGAGGAAGAAGAACAGCAAATCAAACAAGAGCCTATGGAAGTAGACACGTCTGTTCTAGATGATACGACGCCTCAGCACAAAGTCGATGTTCGACAATTATTCCCCGGTTTTGAAAAAGGCAAGATTCTCAAGTTCTCAGAGTTGTTTATGGCCAAAATCAAGCGTCCTCCTAAATTGGCTCCTCAAAAGCGAATTGTCTATGGTGATGGATATGAATACGAAGTAGAACGGGATGACCGTAACCTGTTTTTAAGAACCAGTAAACTCGATCGTCTTCGCCTTGAACAAGCAAAACACAACTCTAAAAAGCGACGTATTGAAGCTATGCAACAACGAGTAGAAAGCAGTGGCAATGAAAGTGAAGAAGACGACGATGATGACGATTATCTAGAAGAACTAGATGGTCTTGCTGACGTAGCACCACTCAAAGTACTCGAAAACGACAAACTGTATCATTCAGTCATGTTAGATGACTGGGAGAATGATATTGTATGGGGAACAGACGATGAAAAAACGTAACTATCCAATTTGACATACACAGTTGATTTAATCTCAAATAGGCTTGTCCCTACAGATGCTTTAGCCGAGAACAATCAGCAGCCAATGAAGCATTTGAATATGGAACTAGAAGAAGGAGACTGGATTGATGCAGTCATTTGGAATAATGAGAAACCAGATATGTCGAGTATGAAGATTGCACTCGACTTGAATGATCCCAACATGCTATTTGATGTGGAAGAAGTAGAGGCAACCAAAGAACTCTTACCACAGCCTAAACATGTCAAAAAGGGACGTAAACCATTGCCTCGACCACTACCCAAGATTCAGATCTTCCATACAGAGACAGAACCACACAACAAACTACCACTTAATCGATTCAATCTGTCGAATGACAAGCATTATGAATCCCATCTTGCTGGAAGACTCATTCGTGTTCGACAGACATTTGGTCAATTGGTGGTTCAACATGCCTTACCTGCTCTTAAGTTACACCCAGCCTTGTACAAAACAAAGCTTAGCAAACAAGAGCTTCGTTCATTCCACCGACCTCTTATTCAGTTGCCTACCAACACAGACCTTCACTTTTCTCGCATGAAGGCTAGCAAAAAGAAAAAGAAAGACAAAAAGAAAGGGCATGTGGATATTATTCGCAGTACAAAAGACTTGACACTCAAGGACAGTTCATCTTTTGTGCTGATGGAGTATTCAGAAGAACATCCCCCTATCATTTCTAACTTGGGCATGGGCACACTGGTCATCAACTATTACCGAAAGACAGAACCCAAAGATGAATTTGTGCCTAATGCTGATATTGGCGAACCCTTTGTGCTGGACATTGGTGATACTTCTCCCTTTATGACATTTGGTAATGTTGAACCTGGTCAAACAATCTCTGTTTACTACAACAATTTGATTCGTGCACCTCTTTTTCGACACGATGTGAAGCATACTGATTTCTTATTGCTCAAGAGTACCTATAAAGACCAAACCAAATACTATTTACGTGAAATACCTGCTATTTTTACTATTGGCCAATCTTATCCTGTTCAAGAAGTACCTGGTCCTCATTCACGTAAAGTCACTACGACCATCAAGAATCGACTCCAAGTAGTTGCTTATCGTCTCATTAAGCGCCATAGTCTTCAACGGCTTAAAATGAATCGGTTAGCCAAAAAGTTCCCTGAATACTCTGATATTCAGATTCGCCAAAGACTAAAAGAGTTTCTTGAATTCCATCGTCGTAGTAAAGATGGTGGTGGTGGGTATTGGAAGACAAGAGGCGGTGGTGATCCTCCCTCCGAAGAAGATTTGCGTAAAATGGTCACACCTGAAATGGTCTGTTTATACGAGAGCATGTTGGTGGGTGAACGCCATTTGCAAGACTTGGGTTATGGTGATGTGAATGATGATGATGAGACGGGTGAAGGTGACTCTAAATTAGAAGTAGAACAACAATTGGCGCCTTGGTTCTCTACTCGTAACTTTATCAATGCTACTCAAGGTAAAGCCATGCTTAAATTGTATGGTGCTGGTGATCCCACTGGTCGTGGAGAAGGCTTTAGTTTTATTCGTGTGTCTATGAAGGATATCTTTTTGCGTGCTGGTGAATCTGCTGAAGAGAAATTGGCACAGATTGAAGCTAGACCTAAGAGTGCACATCGTTATAATGTAGCTGAACAGCAACAGATTTATAAGGAAGAAATTGCTCGTATTTGGAAAGCACAATTAGATTCCTTAAGCAACAAGACAGAGCCTATTCTTTCTGACCATGAAGATGATGAGGAAAATCAACCTGATAGTCCTTCTGCTGTAAGTAAACATGGATTTGTATCTTGCTAATCAACTATATAGTCTGAATTTGATTGGGGACATAGACATGGCATGTCTCCATCTCCTGCAACACCTTCTTACCAACGTAGTCGATTTGACCGTGCTACTTCAGAACTAGATGATGATGACGTCTCTGTGACTGGAAGTATGAGTTCTAGCTATCATATTAACAACCAAAACAAATACCTGATTATTCGACGCCTTATTACACAAAAGAATGGCGAGAAAGTATGGCAGGAAGAGACAGTACGTGACCCTGTTGTTATGAAATCTTACTTGAGACAACGCCAAATGATTGAAGAAGAAGCCACAAGGTAACGAAAAGGGATGATATCCATGGCTCATCATACTCTCTCTTTCTCTTAGTGCTGAGACATTAGAACCTACAGACGATGAAGAGAAGAATGCCCGTATGAAGAAGCGAATTCAAGATCAATTGGCCAAATTGAAGCGTAATGCTGAAAGACGTCGTCAAAGACAATTAGCCAAACAAGCTGCTTTAGCTGAGAATCCAGTCTTGGGATTGATTCGTGGTAAACGTGAGGGTGCTATGGTAAGTGAAATGATATAAGAAATAGATGTTCATAGCAATCATGATAGCGTCGCTGCGGTAATTGTGGGCAAATGGGACATATGAAGACAAACAAAAATTGCCCTAAATTCTATCTCAATTTCAATCCTAACGCTGATGGACCACCTTCTGCTCCACCCGCATCGAATGATCAAACATCTCCTTCTAATCCTAATCCTGCAAGTCCATCTACTGGTTCAGGTGGTATTGAAATCCTTTAAATGTTGTATATCCCCTTCTCATTGTATAATAATAAAAAGAAAAAAAAATAAAGACATCTATACCATTAAAAAAAAAATGATTTGTTTACTGTCTGTGCGTTTTATACAAAATATGGATTTCAACTATCTGTGCACTGTGATCACAATAGTTGGTTTATATTTAAATAGCTTAATCTTGTTTGGTAAAGAAATGACTTGTATTCACCTGACTCGCTGTAAGCCTGAGCTAAGTGACGTGTTTCTCGATGCCTTAACAGTGTTGTTTTGCGAGTAAATGATTTCCCACATTCACAAGCATAAGGGCGTGTTCCTGTATGTGTTCTCCTATGACGAGCAAGTGAAGAAGACTAGAATGTATTGAGATTTCTTTGTTTGTTTGTTTTTTTTTTTTTCAGCCATGACTTACATCACTAAATGCTTTCCTACAAGAGGGCACTTCACACAAATGAGGTCTTTCGCCTGTATGTGTTCTTAAATGAACCGTCAAGGCAGAACGTTGAATAAATTGTTTGTGGCAATTAAACCAATGACACTGAAAAGGTCTTTCTCCTGTATGTATTCGACGATGCCGTGATAAATCAGACCTCCTAGAAAACCTTTTTTCGCACTCATGCCAGTTACACTTGTATGGTTTATGGGAAGGAATAGGGTGATTAAGTAAGTTGAGTATATCCATGAAGAAGAAAAAAAACAAAAACAAAAAAAAACTGCATATTCGATACATATTTATATAGCAAAAGATCACGGGAAAGTGTCATTTAGACAGTTTCAAGCTTGTATTTACATGCGCAAATGTATAACTACACACACAATATGAGATTTTATTTTTGTAATTCTTGAATACTGTATAATCTAGCGAGACTGGGACCAGCAAATTGGTTGATTTGCTTAGTAAAGTTGTGCATTTGAGCACTCAAGATCATGGAATCTAAACGACTGGGTTCAGCAGGAAGCTTGAACAATGTGTTAACTTCATCTTCAGGTAAAGGCTGTTGTCCCTTTTCAACTCGTTGTGCGTTTTCTTGCTTTCGCTTAGTGAGCCATGCTTGCATCTTGGCTTGTTCACGAGCAACAGATCTTTGCCAGTATTGGTAGTTGTTTTGTTCTTGTTGTTGAACATCAGCACAATCTAACAAGTATTGCAAGTTCTTTTGCATAAAGGGATCTAATTCCAAATCAAGTACATCAAAGTTGGGTGCCAAAGGTCTGGCTGCTTCAATTTCAGTTTGAGCTTGCTGAGTAGAAGCAAAAGTAGAGAGTGATCGAAGACGATCAGCTTCTAATTTAGGCATTTCAATGTTGTGGAGCATCATGGTCACATAGTGAGAGTTATGGATTTGAACAGGTAATTCCTCAAAGATGTTGGAGAAGGATAGTTTAGCTTGTGCAAGGCTATTCAAGAAGTGAGTATATATCAACACATACACCAAGACAAGACTTACCTTTCAGTAGTGAATTTTTTGGCTTCAAAGGCCTTCATGAAATTTTCTTGCAATCTAAAGGCTCTTAAACTCAAATTACCTTGAGCAGAACTCTTGGAGACATCATGAATAAGCACAACAGATTGAGCACTGAGGGAATTTTGATAGCTGTACTGGGTTTCAATCAAGCTAAGATCAACAAAGTTGCCCAAGTGAGCAGAACGATACCAACCAACAGTGTTGTTATCGACATTGACGGCACGAAGACAACGCATCATGTCCAATTGATATTGAGCTATAAAAATGAGTATACTAAAACAATCGCATGATCTATGTGTTACCACTAGCATCTTCGTCACCGTCAGAAGGGAAAGGGAAACAGTTGGTTACTTCCAAAGTGCCCTTGTCGTCTAAACCCAAGAGTTGACCAGTAACATCGTTAGGATAAGATTCGCGACAATGCTTGATGATTTTCAAGACGACCTAAGATTGAGAAGTAAGTTTAGTACGGGATCTCGGGTTTGTTGTTATTACCAAGCCATCAAGTTGAACAGTGCGAAGAGGCTCAGTGTTAAGGGTAGCCATATTATTAACTCTCAAGAAAAAGAGGAAAAATCTGTTTGTAAGAGGCTTTAAAAAGAGGAAAAAAAAAGTGACTTGTTTTACCGGAGTTTGCCGGACAATCACTCAAGCTCATAGAAGGCTGTTTGCAAGATGTTCATTGTTTACATGTACTAAAGCTGTTCTATTCGACTTCAAAAGTACCAAATGCTATAGTACGATTTGGTTGCGCAAATTTTGTATATCGAAAAGTCTAAGAATAAATGTCTATCCACTATTTTCATCTTAGTAAACTCGCTTTCTTTTTGCTAGAAGTATTTAGACATGATCTTATCTGATTTCGGTTGGATCAGACCTACATTGGGTCATTCTTCTCATGGGTCAAGAAACAGAATTCACTCAATTTTTATATCAGTAGTATCATTTGATTTCTTGATTTGAAAGATAATGTAGCTGTCGAGTAATGACACATCAAAGAAGAATGCCTTTGAGCTGTGTTTTGACCGTTTTTGCTCTAGGTGTCATATAGAACTTGCTAACAATAAGCTTATGAAAAGCAGCATATGCTATTTAGAATGCTAAAGGACATGGAAAGGCAAAAGCATGGTCAATTCACCATGTAGAGATGGGGTAACTGGACATACGGCATACTTGATGACTACATGCGAAGATTGAAATGGAAGAAATGTGGATTCTTTATCCAGCAGATCAGAAATCGAGCTTTTGCTTGGAACTGCATAAAGACGCAGTTCTATGGCTTTGGTGTAGAGACAAAAGCTGTAGATCTCTGCGTTCTGAGTCTGCTGGTACAAAGAGCACAGCAACTTGGCTGCTAAAATATTGAGTAAATCTGCAAAAGTGTCTCTAAGGGGTTTCACTCCTATCGTATTGCTTTTATAGTACGACTGGTAAGCAAATGCTTTGATCAGGAACTGAAGCCTTTGACGCACATTTTGGGTACTTAAGCTTGTCAATAGCTCTATTTTTCGTCTTGCATCGTCAAAAAGAAGATCAGAAGCTGTCAAATTGAGATCTTTCCATGAGTAGTACCCTTTGGATTCGAGAGGTTTTTGGCCTTTTTTTACAAGTCGCTTTTTTTTTTGTCCAAATCAACTCCAAAATTATAATGTATGCTATTGAGCATGGTTTGTAGGTATATAAAGTAATAATGAGTGTATAAACAGGCTCTATGCTACCTTTGTATGTCGAAGGCAAAGACAAAGATCCGTATGAACTATTGTCTTTTCTCATTGTTGAAGCATCCAATGTCTGGTGTCTCTAATACATAAATAAATAATGAACTATCAAATTGCTTGTTCACATAAGATGCCATATTAAAAAGGTACCTAATTCCCTTAAATCAAACAAAATAATTGCTCAAGAAAAATATCAGGGCGTTAAGAAATTTTATGATGCTTGGTATATAAGAGGTAGCTTTTGATATGCGTACTAAACATGTTCCAAACTACCAAATATTTACAGCTTCAATTTTATCATTTAACTTTCCTATAGCAAATATACATACAGCTCAATCATACAATGTTATTCAGATTGTTTAATGAAACCAGCGATACGTTCGTTTTAGAAAAGCCCGAATCATTAATGTACTTTTATACACTTTATTGAAAAAAAAAGTCGTGTGGAAAACTTCTGGAAATTAAGCAGAGCATGAGATACATAAGTAATATTTATATTGTTGCTTATATTGGATTGTAAGGAAAAGCAGAGAATAGAAGGGAGATAAAAGAGATACAAACAAGTAACAGATATTAACCAGTCTATGTAAAATACTTACACGAATATGTGAAGGTAGCTGAATGCCTCCCTTAGAGCCATGCATCTCGGTAGACTAGAAAACATTGATGTGCCTGTATCAATAGGCGTGATGCTACTGGTATGGTTGTGTAGAGCCATTTATCAAAGCTCAGGTTTAATCAATTCTTGCTTTGGGAAATAACAAGGAATATAATCAATAAGGAGTCGGCCGTTTGTTTGTTTTTCTTTGCGTTATGCTATCTTCTCATTATATTCATATTACTGTACAATATGACCAACCAATACCAAGCTGTGATAGATGCCAAAGGCTGTACCACCAAGTACTGATTTCTTTCTGTTTATACTGTCTTAAAATAAACATCTCAATAAATCATCCACAAAGGACTGAGCGCGTTTAAGTATCATCTTGGCATATTGAAGGGCTCTTAAATCATGATGCTTTATTGTTGAGTTCGAATGACAAAAAACTAGGCTAACTTTTATTACGGGTCAGTGTATAACTAATTCAGAATATTGCATTTATTTCTGAATGTCCTTTTGTTTTTTTGGTCGAGGCATTTCTACTTTAAATTTGGGATTTTAGAACATGACATAAGCGTATAATTTCAAAGGTAATGCACAAATTAACTCGGCGATTTCGTCTTGATAAACTCGTTTTCTCTTGTTTGAAAGTACCTCAAAATGTACCCATCTATAATCAGTTGGATCTGGCCTACAAAGCTGATCTGATATTCTTCTTCACGAGCTCTCACGAATGCTCTACGGATCAATGAATAACTTTTTCACAGTCATTAAATTAATGGCACTATTCGATTTCTGGACTCAAAAAAAACATGTTGTTAACAATAATATCACTTGTTTGAGTAGTCTAGTTTTTGAACAATGGATTGTCAAAGAATGACTCGTTTTTAGCTATTTAGATAATCATTATTATATATACCTTGTGCTCTATATATTTTAGGAAAATAAAGAAAAACATATTCGAGTGAAGACATCGAAATTCATACACTGATTTCACTTAACGGATAAGTCGATACGTTAAGCGTTTGTGCTTTGGAGTTACTATTATGATAAAACAGCTCTAACTAATAGTATGCACCGCTTCCTAATATTTTCTGGATTTAATTTATATCATTTCTTGCTTCAAGTATGTTTAAGCAGGATGATCTAAGTTTTTTGTTGACAAATGAAAAATACCTTTGCAAGAGGCAGAGCTTTCGGCCCGCACATACTACTACATGAAAAGGTGCGGGAAAATCCCGTCCCGGAACTAACTTTTTTTGCAAAATATATTAAAGGCATTTTAAAAATTGATTTGAGTTGCAGATTTGGCAGAGTGGTCTAATGCGTTACGTTCAGGTCGTAATCACGAAAGTGGCGCGAGTTCGAATCTCGCAGTCTGCATATTTTTCTATTTTGCTTTTACGGGACAAGATTTGATTTTTATACCAGTAGCGTATAGAAGAGAAGAGACAAACACAAGAGGAAGACTGGAATGTAAGAGAGAGATTTAATATTTCAATGCTTGAAAGAAAATTTGAAGGCATAACAACTTTCAAAGTTATTATGAAGAGGAATTGTCCCAAGAGTAATTTGTTGCATGATAAATTTCATGTTGCTCAAACCCAGTAATCGCTTCTCACGTAGAAGTCAGAAAAGGGAATAGAGTGCACCATAGAGTTATTCCTGCTTCATTTTGATAGTGAAGCTTCGGTCTTCTGAAGGTTTAATAGTATTAAATTTGTTTGTTTGTTTTTCAATAAATCAAGATTATATTCAACGCAATCGGTGTGAAAGTATTGGCGCGTACTAGTATCTCAAAAGCAACTTTCATAATGTTTGTTTTTTTCTTCATTTGATTATGTGTAACAAAAGTATCAAACGAGGATCTTATTTCTTTATACGTAATTTTTTTATGTCCCCAGACTTGTTTCTTTTTGCATGAACGACAGAAGCAAATATTTGTGGTACAAGGCGTAATAGAAGAAAGAGTATATACCAGCATCTCATAAATTACTCAACAAGCAAATGGACTTATACAAATAAACAAAGAAGGCATACTAACTTGTTTGTTTTCAGCTATGTGCAACAATAATATATATCTTTATTTAATGGTACAGTGGTATAGATGATTTAGAAATGCTGTCATTTTTTGGTATATAGCAATTATAGATAATAAATGAGATTATACAGCAATCGTAGGGGGATCTTGATAGTACTTTTTGAAGTTCATGGGTGGGTTATTTGTATACTGACAGTACCAGACTGTACTATGGTTATCATTGGTATGCTTCTTTTGCTTTTTAAATAATCTCAATAATCGCTTTAATAACCAAGACTTCTTAGTAATCGGCATAGTTATTTCTTGTATACTGTTGGATGATAAAGATGACAAGGAACTGCTTAATGTTAGACTTCCTTGATTCTCTGTCATCACAGACTCATATTGGGACATCAGTGCTCTTCTCTTTCTTTGGTGTTGCTTTTTAAGAGAGGAACATATAGTTGTGCTGTAGCTACCACCAGGAGTAGATTTTGGTCTTCTTTTAGTCAAATTGGACTCCAACAAAGAAGAAGAAGAGTAAGTAGCTGTGATAATAGATGCATTATGTTGTTTGTATTGGATATGTTCCGCCGTTGGAAGGAACATAGAGTCGTTATGATACGGAAAGGGCAATACCCAGGGCGATGCAACAACTACATCATCTTTGTGTGGATTTGACTGGCATCTTTGACGGCGATTCTTGGTAAGTCCTTGATAGAAACGATTCAAAATTTCATCTTTTTGTACACTGCTTTGATTTTGCAATTTGAGCAAATTTTCTTTTGTTAGTGGTAATGGTGAATTCATATTGGAAAATGAGAAGAAAGAAAGAAAGAAGAAGTAATGTCTTTATATAGGTGTTGTTGTTATTGCAAGTTCCTAGCACAGAAAAAAAAAAACCTTAATTTGCTCTTGTGCAAGGTACTATTTCTTCTCTGTTACATGATGATGATGGTTCAGGAGAAATAAAGGGGTGAAGCAACTACCATAATCATATAAAAAAAAAAACTTATGGGGATAAAAATAGACATTTGTTCGATGAAAACGTTCATGTACATAGGCTACACAAGAGATTGATCTTCATCTAAAACAATAAGATCTAGCAAAATAAGCAGAAAAAGAAGAAAAAGAAAAGACAGTAATAATAAAGATATATTTCAATTGAAAGATAGGAGACTTTTGTTCCAGACTATGAAAAAAGAGTCTTCTAGATACATCAAGATCTTGATAGAATAAGTGGGAGGATTTTTTATCATCATCATCATCTACGCCTTTGTTTCTTTTCAAGCATGAATGATATGTTAAGAATAAAAAGGGAGATGAATATTAATTACGAAACTTTAAATGTCACTTACATCCCAGCGTATTTGTCAAATTCAAATTTACACATGCACTACGCTTTATGCGTTGTTTATGAAACAGACCATGTAATTGAATTAAATGTTTCCTCCTTTCAATGTTAAAAGGGGACAGTGTGGTACCAATAATGATGAAAAACATACACATTTGCCAAGGAGACGATTGCAAATGTGTGTTTTTCTCTTTATGATGATCCCTGCTGATCTTATAGCGATTTGAATAAGAAATTTCTACTTATGTCTTCACTCGATTCAAACGTATTATTTCTCTCCTTCTCTCCCTCCCCTTTTTGTATATTCTTTAAACACTTTCAAGAGTTTTTTTCATAATGAATCAAATTGTCCCTGTTTGTTTTTAATAATACATCAATTCTACAGCAATAAACTTACAGCAATAAACTCACATTTTCTTATAAAAAAAATGATGGAGTAAAAAAAAGCTAATAGGGGTAAAAATGATGACAAATGAGGGCAGTAAAAAGATCAGATTTAAGCTTTAAACTTTATTTTCCTATAATTCCATCATATCCTCTTTTGTGTTACTTTTTTGCTTCTTTGTATCCACTGCCATTGCTGTATTTGCTACTGGCTCTGTTGGCTTTTGTAATCGAATGGTAGTGATGCGCTTCATACTGTTTTTATCACCATCCCAGTCTCTTAGCAACCTCAATATTCTTCCATTGGTCATGTCAGGCAATTCTACTCAACTCAATAAAGAACGAATTCAAAAAGACAACTTACCCATGCCAGAGACATATTCGTTCATTTCACTCTGTCTAATGGATTCCAACAGTTCTTGTCGAGGCGTTTTAGGCTTACGATGGCCTTTATTTCTATCGCTTTCCAAAGTGTCAATCTCTTCATCATGGCGAGTCAAATATATTTCTATTAATTCGTGCATGTCCGCTTTAGTAGCAACTGATTTATCTTCATCAAAAGCATATCGGAACCAAATCCATCGTTCACCTATTAGATACATAAATAAGTCAATGTTTAGCTTGTCTGTTACTTACCTATTGGGTTGTTGGACTTTTTCTTTTCTTGTGCTGCTAGCTTTTCTTTACGTTGGTGTACTCGGGATATCTGGTGTGCCTTTCGAGAATAAGGGTGAATACCCTCTCTATTCTTGATTGTCTTTAAAGTGATTTTTCTATTTCCCTGTTGATCTCGAGTTAGAGGTTAAGTATGATCTCGGATCTAACATACCATCGTTAAAGTTGCAGAAAGAAAAAAACTATGCAGTTTTAACAAAGCCACGATTGTGCCATTGCCATTTCAATCCCAACAGTCACTATTTGAAGAACAGCTTATAGCCATCAAATAACTTGTCCCTTTTTTCTCCCTCTTTCTTTATTATACTTATGGAAGCAATAAGGATTGTTACGAATGGTATCCTGTGTTCTATTGCACTATGGGGGCATTCAACATGCATTGTAGCCATTCAATGGCTCTCCATTTTTATCTGGCCTTTCTCTCTAAAATACTATTACAAGTTCCATGCACATTTAATGAGGCAGTGGGCTCAGAATTTGTTTCAAGTGATGCATATGTTTGCACCGGGAGAACTCATTATCACATTTGATGAAAGCTGTACAGAAGGAAACTCTGAATTTACGGAGCACGATACAGAAGCATTAGAAAAGATCTTGACTCGTAACAAGCATGGTGAAGTAGTTGGAATATCTTTTCCCGAGAAACTGATTATGATTGCTAATCATCAGGTACACAGATAATAGAGATGTCTTGCGTTTTCTAACTGTTGCTTAGATTTATGCAGATTGGATTTATATTTGGTTTTTAGCTTATTTGTCTAAAGCACACGGATCATTGAAGATCATGTTGAAATATAGTTTGAGTCTTGTACCTATTTACGGAATGTAAGTTTGAGATATCTTTTTTTTTTCACATTCTCTAACACAACGGATAGGGTAAATTATTCTTCCTATCCCCATCTGTCTTTTACTAATAATACAACAGGGCATGAAATTCTTTGAATTCATCTTTTTAAGACGCAAGCTTGAATACGACAAGGATAATATTATCAATAACCTTCAAAAAACTAAAAAAAGAAATCGCCCATTATGGCTTGTTTTGTTTCCTGAAGGAACAGGTAAATAGACGCAAAGTATCTTCCATTTCTCATCATTTGTTCACTAGTTATTTCTGATGATGCCCGTCAAAAATCAAAAAATTATGCTACTAAGCTTCACATGGTAATAAATTTCTACAGAAAAAGCTTTGTTATTTACTGTTTTATAGGATGACTTTAAATTTACGCTTTTGCCTAGAACAACAGGCCTAATGTTATGTAGAGATACACTCGATAATAGTGTAGAATGGCTTTATGATCTTACCATTGCCTATCCCGGTATAGAGCCCGGAGAAAATCCAGAAGATGTCATGACCATGAAACGTATTTTTTGTGAGGGTAATGGACCTCATAAGATCCATATTCATATTCGTCGATACCGTTTGGACACTCTACCTTCAGGCACAGAAAACTTCACTCAATGGTTACTGGAGCGTTGGGCAGAAAAAGACAAGCGTCTTGTCTATTTCAATCAACATGGCAGCTTTCCTGAAGAAAGCGATCTGGACAATGATCGTTGGTTGGGCCATCATAGGACAATCAAAGTCCAACTCGCATTACAGCATGTCTTGCGTGAATGCTTTGGTTATTGGTTCTACTTTATCTTGTATATCCCTATTATCTTCTTAATTCGTTACTTGTTTACTTTCATTTATGCAACTTATTTTCAATAACAAGTCACTCTTTTTCTTTTACTGAAAAACCTTTTTTTCTTCTCTTCTTTTATATATCTATATAGAATGACTTGGTTAGAACAAAGTATTAATGATCCAAATTTAAGGCAATCAGTCCAAGGCTTGATTGAATCCTATCCACCAAGCAGTCGCATCATTGAGCGCTTAGTCCAATATTTTGATAATAGACCTTCTGACAGAGAAGCCAAAAAACGCAAATTAGAATCCACTTCTTTAACCAGTGATCCCCTTCTGCGCGTCGTAGATATCTCATTTCAATTACCTGCTAGAAAAAAATACGATTTGTTGATCACATCCACTCATTTGATATTATACAACAGGAAGACAGATACAGTTGAATTTCAATATGATTTAAATGATCTCTCGCCTGTAGGCGGTGCGTGTGTGCCTACACCTGATAAAGCAACACGATGCTATACATTTGTTTTGTTCTTGAAGAAAGAAGATTGCATTGTGTTTGGTACACAGGAAAAGGGAGATATCGTAGTGCGTCAATCCGAATCCACCATGACATTATCTGCAGCAGATAAACATCAAACACTCGCAAAATTGATCACAGATCACACACGCGTTCCTATCACACAACCCTCCGAAGACTATTTTCACTCTGCTGGTGTTTCTTCCAGCACAGGCAAACAAGAAGACCGTCCTCATGTGGTTGCCTACCTAAAAGCCAAAGACGGATTTCTGTTCTTTTTGCCAACGGGTATCTTGTTTGGTTTTAAGAAACCCACTTTGTTCTTCCCCAAAGAGAGCTTGGCTTCCAATGTTACTACAAATATTACACAACGTACATTTGATTTGACATTGACATTAAAGCCTGGTAGTCAAATACTAGGTTCCTCTGGATTCAAAAAAGAAGAAGATACTGTGCAATTTTCCATGATTGAACAATCTGAATATGGACGTATTGATGCTTACACCAAAAGACTTGGTCTAGATGACCAAAGTATGAACGAAGAAAGAAAAGCACCCACTCCTAAAGTAAAGAAGGACGATGAATATCAAGACGATAAAGGCAAAGGGAAACAAACAGAGAACAATGAAGATTCTGATGAAAATGACGATGACTTTGAACCTAGTGATGCTGATAGTGATCCTTTAGAGTACGATACTGATGCAGAGCAAGAAGAACCAGCAGCTGAGGAACAACATGAATCTGAAGAAGACTTATTGCAAGATGAAAGTGATTAGATAAACCTTCCCATTTTTTTGACAGCCTTATTCTTCATATATTTTAAACACTAGTACATACTTTATTGAATAAAAAGATAAAAAGAAACTGGTACTTTAGCCAAATACTGTGAGTATTTGTTTCCAGGAACTAGGACGAGGACCTAAACCAGTTCAATTGAGTTCCCAAAAAGATGGTGCGCGTACGCACAAAGCCCCTCAGACCCCCACTATATAGTATTCACACTATCAAAAAAAATGGAATGTCTATCATTTTCAATAGATGATCCGCTCAAACGAATGAATGGACGAACACTATATATAAAAAGCCATTACTCTGTCCGATAGTCGACCCTAAATGAATAGAGCTTGCCACGAATAGACAGATGCCCCTTCAAAAGTGAAGCTTAACTTTAGAAAGACTACTCTAGCCATCAGACTAAAATAAGCCCCTCTAAAGGGCATTCACAAAAGAAAAGGCGAATGACTATCAATCCCAGTAACCTTCACTACCGCTTTCTAGCACTATCACAGTAGCAAACGATCAAGACTGCTGCAATACCCTAATAGCCACATACACAAAGAAATGAGACTACCAAGATACCACGAATAGGGTTAAACTTATTACTATCCGATAGGTTCCCCTCCCTCCCCACAAGTGAGAAGAAGGTGCCAAGAAAAGATAGTAGCCTTCCAGCGTTGGGAATATTTGGACTTGGACCGCCAGTGCGCATAACTAAGATGGAATACCCCCTCGGACAGGACCATAAGCTAACCCTCTACACGCGTCTGTTTTACTCTCTATCAAATTCGGCAAAGACCCGTTTAGTGAAAAAAAGGCAGACTATCTTGACAGAGAATGCACTTGTACCCAGGTGGTAGATCCCCCCTCAAGTACGTTTGGTACATTATCCTGAAAGGACAGAAAACAAACACGCTGCAAAGAAAGCAAAGAAAAAAAGGGTGGGAACCTGTTTTTATATTCTGATAAGTTCCCTGACCATTATTCAGACTCAGTTATACTCAGCTAACTTTCTAAACCCCTGTTTTAAGGGCTTATTGAGGGCTTTAGAGGTATAGAGACTACATGATCGAGTACAGAAACATATAATCTATGTTCTCCTAGTGTATTGAGTTGACACAGTAATAATAGCACTATTTTATGTAGCAATCTTTTTTTCATATAGCTGCATAATCATGGATTTTGTTTGCCGCCAAGGCTTACAAAGTAGCAGTATCAGACACATACAGCTGTACCTGGATCCACCAATACAGTTTGAAATTGACAGACTATATTACTAGATTTGATTGTAATAAGAATAGAAGATTTTTTATTTTTTTGTCTCTCAATCTTAGTAGAGCACATTTGTGTTATTAGGAGGTTTCTATTGTGGGCGTTTTGGTGTGAAAAAGGTTTCAGGAGAAGGACTTCGACTGTTTACTGGGGAATGATCAAACAAGCTTGAAAAGAAGCGTTCTCGGCGACTCTGAGACGTTTTTGTCCTTAAATTGTTAACAACACTAACGTAATGGTTCTAAAAATACACAAGTTCATGGTAAACATCAGTCAGATTCATCTAACTCACCTTAAACTGCAAAAGTGACTTGACTGCATCACAAAAGTCTCCAAACTCCCAATATTCTTGAGGAAGAAACAGGTCACATACTTTTTTGGTGACTACAATCTTGTCAATCTTCTTCATAGTATAAACATACCCAAGCAATCCTAAGAAAAGATGAGATACCTATATCAATGTGTAGTAATATATACTTGCCACGCCAATCCATAGCTAGTATTTCAGCCCCATCATCATTCAGTTTTTGACACAAGTCAAAGAGGACACACTTATTCACACGAAGATTCTTTACGAATTGCTTCTTAATCATGGCTATAGAAGCAGACATTGATTTCCACTCTGCACAACAAAGAACTGTATCGCCATGCATAAGCATCAAATCTATTTTTCTTCCATATACATTTGATGGCTTTTTAAAAGTAGTAGATTTTTCACTCAACATACGAGCAGTTTTTGTCACATTGCATCCTTTTTCACCACTGAATGCTATAAGTACAAGAAGCGACTATTATTGTATTACACTTACATAACAATCTTGACATCTGTATTACGGAACAAGATGTTCAAGATATTGTAAGTGGGAAAGAAGCATTCTAACTCTGAAGATGTCTTGTCAATCTTGTTAATCTCGTTAAGGTTTAGAAGTCTATGTAACCAAGAAAGTTAATTATATGGTCTGTGCTCACATATCAACACAGCTACTGAAATGGATACTGTTTCTATGACCGCTTACAGATACTCGTATATTTCAATGACTTTCTTAAGGTCTTCATTTTCACCTCGCCAAGCATCTAACTTTGCCTGCATAACGTACACTATTAGATCTTTCCTGCTTTTTGTTGTGTTTTCCTAGTAAACAGATAAGTGTGTAATTACGCATAAAGGACAATAGTAAGACGACTCACCTCTTTAAGATTTCTGAAGAAATTTGAGACTTCATCATCTAGATTAATGTCGTTTTCTTGAAACGATGTGTTATGTTGAGACAATATCTCTTTTGGAACTTTGGAAAGTAAAGGATTCTTTCTGTCAATTGTATCCAAGATTCTTGAGATGCTTAATCTAAATGGGCAAATTTAATTCATTATCATTACCCAAGAGACTTGTATTTTACCGGAGTTGAAGTTGTTCATCTAAGCTCAAGTCTCCTTCTGACTGCCACTTATCCAGTAATTGCAAAGCAAAAAGATCAACAGGTCCATTGTTGTTATTGAAATCTAGTAAGGCACGGGCTGTCAGTGGAATATCGCCAAGGTCTTTTTTCTGATCCTAAACAATCCATCAATAACAAACTATTTCTTGTATACTAACCAGGCAGTCATAGTATCTAAATATGCATTTTCTGAAGCTTTGCATAACCTATGTATTCAATGTTAATTGCCACAAAATTCAATTACTAAAAGATAACCTCTTTTACTGGTTCTTCTTCCTCGTTTAAGTCTTCTTCATTTATATCATCTTCATCTAAGCCTTCCTCTTCTTCTTCCTCGTTTAACTCTTCTTTTTTTGATTGTTCTTCCTCATTTAACCTCTCTTCTTCTAGTACATCTTCCTTCTTTTCGCCCTCCTGTTTTGACTCGGTTAGTTAAAGAGTTATATGTTCACCTTTTACCTGAACAGTTCTTCTTCTTTTGATGACAGCAGTCTAGCGATCATAATATGTGTCAAAAAGTCTTATAGCACAACAATCAAACAAATTCATTTCATTGTTTACTCACTCTTTGCTCATAAAAGTTCGTAGCAACAGACGTGTGATATACATCGCGTTTTAATGTCTGTTGCACAATAGCTGCTTGTAATTGAAGTTCTGTGAAATGTTGAGTGGCTATGTCAGATTTGAGGAACTGTGAAATGGTAAGCATCATACACTAGGTATAGCTTTATGGCTCGTACTTCTTTAACAACTGTTTCATATTTTTCTAGTTTTGATCTCATTTCCTGGTTGCATGTCTTGCGTTTCTTGAGGTTGTTGAACGCCGATCCGAAAAGTTTTTGCGCATCGTCAAGTGTTTTCAAGTTAAATCTTTGTAAAGTGTCAGAATTGCAGACAGGATCATTAATATTAGTCCATAGATATGAAGACAGCGAGTTTTTCATCTGTAAAAGAGCAGTGAATGGTTATTAATGCAAAAAAAAAAAGGGACTGAACATTTCGTCCAAAAAAGTGACCATTTTTGAATAAAGCTTCCAACAAAAATACAGAAAAAACAGCTCTTTTTAAGTAAGTTTTATCTCAATTGTAACAAATCATTCAATACGAATAATAGTCTCAAGCTAATACACTGTTTCTTGGACATTTCACTAAATTCAGTCATTCATGGCCTTCAAGATATTCTCAGGTACGAACGTTCATTCGCCGCTAATCTGTATGAATATGATTGGCGGAGTATTGAGACGATGACGTAGATCCTGTATAAATATTCCGCCATATACGCGTTTTTTTTCTTCACTCGTATTGAACATTTAGCGATTAAGCTTCAACATCAGTCTGTTTCTCTTCTATTCATATGGATGACACACTGGATTCAATCTGATAAGTAAAGAAAATGAAGGTAGGAAAGTATTTAATTTGTTTCAATTACTAACTATTTTGTAGACAAAGCTTTATGTTTCCGTCCTTGGACATTTGGATAATTAGCTCATTTCGGCAATGATGAAGCTTTTTGGCAACGCACAGGCTTCTGATAGTATTGGCTTTCAGACGTCTCGCGGCTTCGTTGCTGCAAATTGGCTGGTGTACTCCTCTTAGAATGCGGCCGAGCTTATTCCTATTTGGGTTTACACAAAGGTCGCGATGACTTTGTGTGGAAGATGCTATTCGGCACGTTGGAGAAGGTTACCATGCTTGCATGTATCTTCAACACTTCTTCCGGGTTCGAAGCTTACAGACAAGCGCTGTAGCCGTGATTGTTTGTGAGCTGCAGCTTCGTTCTTTGGTCTTTTCCTGACAGCCGTTTTTGAAAGGTATGTTCCCCGTTATCATATTCAAATAGACCATGGCTCTCATTTGCCTGGTTCTGCTTTCATGTCGTGTTGTCTTGGACAATGATGACCGCTTTAACCAGATTGCTGTAGCTACGGAGAAACTAGCCCATTTCGGCAATGATGAAGCTTTTTGGCAACGCACAGGCTTCTGATAGTATTGGCTTTCAGACGTCTCGCGGCTTCGTTGCTGCAAATTGGCTGGTGTACTCCTCTTAGAATGCGGCCGAGCTTATTCCTATTTGGGTTTACACAAAGGTCGCGATGACTTTGTGTGGAAGATGCTATTCGGCACGTTGGAGAAGGTTACCATGCTTGCATGTATCTTCAACACTTCTTCCGGGTTCGAAGCTTACAGACAAGCGCTGTAGCCGTGATTGTTTGTGAGCTGCAGCTTCGTTCTTTGGTCTTTTCCTGACAGCCGTTTTTGAAAGGTATGTTCCCCGTTATCATATTCAAATAGACCATGGCTCTCATTTGCCTGGTTCTGCTTTCATGTCGTGTTGTCTTGGACAATGATGACCGCTTTAACCAGATTGCTGTAGCTACGGAGAAACTAGCCCATTTCGGCAATGATGAAGCTTTTTGGCAACGCACAGGCTTCTGATAGTATTGGCTTTCAGACGTCTCGCGGCTTCGTTGCTGCAAATTGGCTGGTGTACTCCTCTTAGAATGCGGCCGAGCTTATTCCTATTTGGGTTTACACAAAGGTCGCGATGACTTTGTGTGGAAGATGCTATTCGGCACGTTGGAGAAGGTTACCATGCTTGCATGTATCTTCAACACTTCTTCCGGGTTCGAAGCTTACAGACAAGCGCTGTAGCCGTGATTGTTTGTGAGCTGCAGCTTCGTTCTCTGACAGTTATTTTCCAATATTAGACCCCAGCTTCTTGCTAACCCAATGTTTCTATGTCATATTGTCTTGGATTATAATGAAGCTTCTTTGGCGATACTCGGGTTAAAAGAAAAAGTACAAAAGTATGAAGAGAAGATGGTAGAATGCCTTTCACCTTTATTTGTTGCTTTTCTCTAATTATAGTTGACTTTTTGCTACTTTGAATCATCAATCTATACTTTCAAAAGTGGTAAAGCTCAATGTGGACATGGAAGAATAAATCGAAAATGGCAATAAGGATTTATTGATAAAAAAAAAAATCTGAATTTTATGCTTTCTGTTATCAGATTGTGTATGTATTTTATCAAAATGGAACAGTAACAATCTGTGTTTTTCCATTGCTCAGAATAAGATCTCTTATTTTATATACAGTGCTTTTGCTATCTATGGAAAACGAATTGGCAATGTTGTTTGATAATTCAAATAGCTTGAATAAGAAAAACTACCCTTTTTTTTTTGAATACCTTTACTATGTTCATTTGACGAATTGTATCTAACAAACCAAGTTGTTTTTTAGGTCAAATTTCCTATAAAGTCCGATCTTTTTTAAAAAAGTGTCCAAGTGACCCTTTTTTTTTTTTTTTTTTTTTCTTAGTTTTCTCACTTTATCATATTGACTATTTAATTGACTCTGTGTCCTATTCTCTCCTTTTTTTTTCTTTTTCCTATGGCAAAAATAGAGGAGAACACAAAACGTCGTTCCAGCGAAGTGGATGAACAAAGTGTTGCTCCAAGACCTCCACCAAAGAAACGCTTTTTATCAAGAGCTTCTTCGCCAGACGAAGATCCAGAAGAAAGCGAAGACGCTGTTGACACTTTTAAAGTAAGCATCGCGTTCTTATCTACATACCAACTGTTCATAGGAGCCTTTAGAGACGTTCCGTAAAGATGCCATTATGAGACAATGGAAGGAATACGCAGTAAGTACCATATACAGTGTTTGCGCATTACTTTTGTCTAATTAAGAATAAAGCGATTACTTGAAAGGTGTAGAAAAAATAACGAACAAATGGAAGCGAATAGACTGAAAACTGAAGACTATGTACGACTTTGGGAAGAATCCTTTAGACAGGTATATATCTATAAACCACTTGCTATTATTCTCACACCTGTTGTTTTAGCTTCAAAATTTTCTTTTACATACAACTCAATCTGGCTTATTGACATTTGGACACTCTGATAATGGAATGGGTAAGTCATGGTCTTTATGATGTGCATTAACGCTGTTTCTAGATGTCAATCCCAAAGAACTTGAAGGCTTGTTGAATCAAGAATGGACTACTGACTTAGCTCTCCGTATGATTGAATCCCTCAAGAACAAAAAGATTTACGATTCAGCATTGACCAAGTTAAGTAAACTGTTTGATGCTTGGGTTTCGAGGAGAGAAAACATTACAAAAGGATTTAGTTCTGTATTCAGTAAGTATCGTGTATATCAAAATAGCTGTATTCACATTGTACAAGACCAAGGCGCTTTAAAAGATATTCGACGAGAACATGAATCTATTCTCAATGCATGGGCAAATAATCAACGATCTCTTTTAGACATGAAAAATCGCTATAAATCAGCTAATTTAGTGGTAAAAGAAATGTAGTATATAGATGGTATTATCTCATCTTTTTGTTAGTATTTGGTCTTGTCTGAAGAGCTCAGAATACTCAATAATCGGTTGGAATTGACTGAAATAAGTTATCGGGAAATACAGACTGAATTGCAACATGCTGAAAAGAAGGTTGACGAAGATACAAAAATGGCAGAAGTTACAAAACCTACTGTATCGACCATCACACCTTCTACACCTGTACAAGAAAAAACCCCAGTTATGAATGTAAGCATACATACAACTGTAAGCCATCTCATCGTTTTTGTATGTATGTATGTATATATATATATATATGTAGACTCAAGACGATCCATTCATTCGGTTACAGCAGATTGTGACTCAAAGATTACGCGATATTGAATTGATCAAAGAAGATCGTGTTGTCTTGAAGCAGCAAATTGCACGGTTAGAAATGGATCTTGTCTCTGTTCCCGAATCACGCATTTATAAGGCTGCTATGTGTCGAAATCTATCTCAGTCACGTGCCTATTACAAGGATAAATGCAATCGTTTATCTGATCTCTGTCATGACATACAGCTTCGCTTAGATGATTTATCAGGCAACCGTCGTCATCTCATTAAAGAACTCGATTCTGAGCAAGTAGCACATTTTATGGAACTCAAAAATCAGTTGCGCAAGTTAGACGATGATTTGATGCGCATTCGAGCTCAACGTGATGCATTACAGATGCAGTTAGAGATTGGAAAGGCGTCTACTGAAGCAGGCCGTGTATCTATATCCGAACTCAAGATCATTGCTGATACGCGTAAAGAGCGTGTTAATTATCTGGAGACAGAAGTTCTTCGTTTGCAGAAAAAGATGGCTGCCAGAACAGGCGTGAAAGATTATTATGTTTTGTTGTTAAACAGTGATGGTCGAGAACCTCTATTACAGCCTCTTCAGAGTCAGTTAAAGCAGTTGGAAGAACAAGTTGAACAAGTCAAAGAAAGAGTGTACCAATCACACGCTAAGGAATGGGTGGATCAGGAATTAGCTCAGCTGTCTGAATCTCTACAGTTGGAAATAGACATTGGTGCATTTACAGAGAAATATGGATTCCATCCTTCTTCTTCCATGAGTGTAGTGCAAGAAGTTTTGTCGGACAGAATTGAACAGGAAAGAAAAGCTATTTCTGAAGCAAAAGATAAGATTGTGAATCTAGAAGCAGTAAGCAATATGAATCCATAAATGTACATTGACATGATATAGACTGAAAAGCAACTCTTGAGTGAAATTGAGAGTGTATCCAATGCGTATGGTGATTTAGAAGAAGAGACAATGAAGCGAGTAAAAGAATTGGCAGCTGCAGAAGATGAAATCATTCGATTACAAGCAGAAAGAGTGAAATATACACAAACATTTACATCATTAAACAAGTCGAAAGATGCAAACACAATGGTTGTAAATGCACTTACAAAACAAGTGGAGAAACAATTGACGCATATTAAACAAATGACAGAAAGAGAGAAAAGCCTCAATAGCCAATTGGTAAGCTGTAGTTTGCTGTTTGTGTATTTATGGTTGATAGACTTGTCTGGATCGTGAATTAAATGCAAGCAATGCTGTATATGATGTTTATAAGCAAAAGACGGATGAAGCTAAGCTGGTGCTGGACGAATTAAAAGAAAGGACCATTTCTTCAAAGGACAGAATTACAGAGGTATAGTTTTATTAGATGTGTATTTCTTTACTCATTTTTATACATGTATTAGCTTCAGAAATCAATTCTTGAAAAGATTCGAATGGTAGAAGAAGGCTCTCATTCAAGACTACGACTGGAAGAGAATTGTGAATTGCTGAAGCGTAAAGTGGAATCAACGAATAAATCAGATCGACCTGCAGAAGCAAAACTAAAGAAAGAAAGAGAAGAATATAGAGTAAATGTATATTTCATTCAACAGATCTTACTAACCATTTTACAGTCTCTGCTAAACTGTAGTCAATGTCGAGTGCGGTTAAAATCACATATCATCCTCAAGTGTATGCACACATTTTGTAAAGAATGCCTAGACGCTAAAAAGAGATGTCCAAGTTGTGAAGAGCCCTTTAGCATTCATGATGTCAAACAATTCTACTTTTAAGTACATAGATCTCTAATTATCATCCTCACTATCCGAAAACAAAAGAAAAAAAAAACACTTTTACTTACATGATGTACATATATTATTTGTCTTTTTCTCTCTTTAATAATAATACTACTACTGCTTTTTTATTCTAGCATAATAATAACAATAAAAATCAAGCTAGTAAATTGATTTAGAGATTAACAGAATGTTTATTTTATTCAAAAAGTTAAAGAAAAGATAAAAAGCATAGAGGGGGGAACAAGCTAACAGAACAACAAATGACATACCTAGAATAAGAAAATCAGTAAACCGTCCATAACTTGTTCCTGAGGAATCTGAGTCTTTTTTTTTTTTTCTGATTTTTTGGCAATAATCTTTCTTTCCTTTTCTTCATTACGATCATGTTGAGAACTACCAACACACAAGCTCTAATGAGAGCAACTGTTCAATGGAATCGCCGTCAAACTTTAAATGGTTCATACAATGTTTGGATCAAGAGACAGTCTTCTACTTCATCTAAAGAAGAACCAGTAACCATCTATACTGGACCCCTGGCCAATGTAGCCAAAAAGCTCAAGTTGTTCTCAATCACCTCACTTGGCCTTGGCACTGGGATCTCTCCTTTTGTTTTTGCTATTGATGTTCCAGTACCTTTTGTAGCCAAAGCTGCTCTTGTTGGCGCAGGTAAATAAGCCATGATATGGTCGTATATTGATTAACATAAATGAAGCTGTGGCTACTAGTGCTGCTTCTACTGGTTTGATTCAATGGGTCATGTCGCCCTATGTCACAAAAATCACTGTGCCTCATCAACTCAAAGAAGGCGAATTACCCAAGGAATTGACTATCCATACACTCTCATTCACAGCAAAAGATCATGCTACCACTGTACCTCTAGATACGATTGAGCCTGCTACTCGTATCTTTACAAGCTGGATGATCAATGATCTCTCCCTTGCTAAGGGACGTATTGGACAAAAAGAAGCAAAACCAAAGGCATTATTATATGTTCACCCTGAACTATGTGAAGAAGAGGGCATTATGAAGAACATTGTAGAAAAGACAGGCATTGGAAAAGGATTTTAAGTGTATAATACATATAGAATAAATTTACATTGAATTCAACCAGGGATGTGCCAGCACTTGATGTATATCAATGCGCTTGTCAACATCGCGCTCTAGCATTTTACTGACAAGATCTACTGAACCTATGGAGTTACTTAGATACACAGGTTTCATTTCTTATCATTTACCTTTTGACAGAATGAAAGGTATTCTTAGTTCTCGTCCCATAATTTCATCAATATCATAAAATGGGTTCTCCCTATAGATCAATGTGAACAAGAGAATACCTAGCGCCCAAATATCCTGAGGTTTGCCAGAATAAGTATGTCCACGTAAAATTTCAGGTGCTGCATAATCTAAAGTACCAACAAATGTCTCGTATTTTCTTCCTGGCTTTAAATAAGCTGCACTTCCAAAATCAATCAGCTGAAGACCACCATTCTTTTGATCTAGAACAACGTTTTCATCTTTGATATCTCTGTGCACAATTTTATGATCATGTAAATGGCGTACACCTAACGCAATTTGTCGAAAGATTCGAATGATTTCTGCCTCGGGGATAATATCATTAAGCTCAATAAAATCAAACAAGTCCATGCCTGCGCCATGAAGACCCATAACAATATAATAATGGTCTGCATCCTCAAAGTAGTCGACTGGAACAATGTTAACTTTGTTATATATAGATAGATAGATAACTTACTCATGTTACCGAGATTTTCATGCGGATACTTTCTCAACGTATGCAAAATGTGGATTTCGACTGGCACTGTTCCGAGTTTCCGGTCTCTTGTCCAACAGTCAACCAATATGCGCGATTTGATCACATACTTAATTACCACCTTGGTCTATTTATATAAAAAAATATTATCAGTATTGTAATAGAAATCGGATAAACTATAAAAGGAAGTTACCTCTGTAGGGTCATCTTTTTTGACTGCTAGTTTGACAAGACCATAAGCACCTTGACCGAGATTATCGAGTATTATATAGTCATCAATTGTGGTTGAATGAGGCATCTGTGCTGAATAGAAGATGTCTATCTGTTTGTCTTGCAACATGGCTGGTGGTGAAATAGGCTCTATGTTACCCAATTGATCATGCGGTATGCTTGTGACCTTTGGCGATCTCCCATAGTATTCTTTTGCTTTTGCCTTATTGCTTTTAGCTGCTGCTTTTTTTTTTACTTTGGGTTCTTGCTGTGAAGGTAACGAGGGCTGTGAGATGATGAGGTGCTGATGACCATATCGTTTGAATGCGATTTCTCGGTCAAATGAAATCCACAAAGCATATTCCTCTTCGCTTTCCGAGGAAGAGGAAGATTCAACTAACTTTAATTGAAGTTGAACTTCAAAAGGTGTTCCGTCTCGATGCATTGCGTAAATAATGGGTAATGGTTGGTTATTTGGTGTATGAGTTAATACTCTTTTGTTGACCATGATTTTATCTTTGGTGGCAGGAGAGGCAAGTAATAGTTTTCTGCAGACAATATTGTTGATAATCAGGCCTTGTTGCAACAAGTCGTCTCGCTTTAAATTATTCAAGAGTGCAGGAAATTGAGGCAAAAGTTGAGCAATGTTTTTGTTTGCAACTAAATCCTGTTGAGAAAAACCAAACAAGTATTTTACAAAAGTGTCGTTGCACCCATCAATTATACCGTCCGCTTTGACGGTCATCAGACCAGCGATCATTGGCATAGATGTAATCTGGATTGTTAAATCTTGTTCCTTCGTGAGCCTTACAATAATAGGAAATTGTGCACCTCGCTTGGTTTGACTGCCGAAAAACCGAAGATGGTTAATACCATCCTGCCACCCACTTGTCTCAAGCGAGGGAATGAGCATGTGAATAGTTTGACCAATAAGATTCGTGGCTTTATAGTCATATAAGTCTTGTACACTTTCCTCGCATACAACAGATTGAATAACTCCCTACACATTTTATGCTTTAGGCCCCACATGTATAACGTTAGCCTACCTTTGTGTTTACGATCAATCGAACCGAACTTTCATAGACTTCTTCAAAAATCCAGATATAGACAGAAGAACCAGACTCGTTGACTTTTTCTTTAAGCCAAAGAGAAGCAGAAGACTTGGTGCCATCTAGTTTGATGATTGGTATCTACAGAAATTAAAACTTGTACGCACACATATTCGCACATTTTTACCACATTGCCACACACTAACACCATGCCGTCTTCCGTGTCTGTTTCACAAGTCAAGAGTTCGTTTCGTTTTTTGACAATCAGTGACTTGAGTCGGTTCTGAAAAGAGGGCTCAACAAGGTCCATGATTGATTTTCCAACTAAAATCATCTGCTGCTCTTCGTTTATTTGATGATGCAAGTGACTCACAAGCACGTCTTGAGCAATGCTGTTGGTCAGAATGATACGCCAATCGTCATATGTGGTTAGAATAGCTTGTTGTTGTTGTTGCTTTAACCGGTTATGCAGGTGAGGAACGTAAGTCTCCTCTTCATCACTATCTTCTTCGTCTGTAACAGTAGGTGTCTGGACCATGCTGCTATTATTGGATGTTGTATTTGAAGAAGAATTTGATATAGTTCGAGACTCGGGTACAGAAGGTAAACTTTTTCTACGGAAATGAACTTTGGTAACAGGACTACCGACTGTCTTTGTCTTTATCCGATCTTGTTTAGGTGTGATGTGATAATGGCCTGGTAAAGTAGTTCCATATAAGCGCCTTTCTCTTGTTTGTACGGGAGGCGCTGAGAATTGAAAACTATGTAAGGATTCTTGAGGAAACTTTGTAAAAATATCATGATGATCATGCTCTTGAATTTCAAATGAATCCGCATGCTCTTCTCTGAAACGAATCAAGCCTTCAGCAGTTGGTATAATGATATGATCCAAGTCATCGTTTTTTCTATATAGAATAAGGTTATGAGCTAATTGAATTATAGTTTTGTTTACTTTTCTAACAATGATGATGACGATGTATGCTCTACTGCTGTACTTTTTTTGTTTTAATAATGACTATGGAAACAATAAACAACCATACCATTGTTCTGTTGAATACTGGTTATAGTTTTCATGGTGATAAGGAAGCGAAAAAAAAACAAGAACAGAAACGAAAAAAAAGAGGAAAGATATAGAAAGTAAAAGAAAAAAGGAAAAATATATATATTAAGGGGTTTTAAATCACACTTCAATTCTTCAAGAAAGTTAAAAGATAACCATTTGATTGGTAGAGTGGAAAGAGATAAAAATGAAAGGTAGGACAACACAACCTACACCAATCAGGCAGGGAATTATGCAATAGATCTTGTAAGGAAAGTAGCAACCTTGTGTCACTCGCACATGTCAAAAACAAGCTTGAGTATGTCAGGTCTTGTTTATCTGTCAATACGTCAGTTAAATCATTATCAAGTTATGATCATAAAGCAAACCAGTCATTATGGTTTTCACTATGACGAAAGATATATGTTATGTTTAGTATGTTGTTGCTGAATATGCTTTTTATGTATATGTATTTTTTAGGTTTACAGTCACTAAAGTTTAGAAGGCTTATGAATTTGAAAGAAATGCACGAATTAGTCAACGAATACTTAGAGCAATAGAGAATGTTTTGTATTGCTGCCAGGACACAGTCAAATCGAAAAGTCAAGCACCACAAGAAAGCATTGTTGATTGTATCTCTTAGTTTACTCTTAAAGATTACAGTTCAAAAACAGAAAAGAATAAACTCTTTTTGTTAGATACACCTAAAGGCGAATCAATACATTTTCTCCCTTGACTATGCGTTGACTCGCAAGAAATGAAGAAAAAACATCTATCAAGAGTAAATTCTGAACTTACTCTCGTTTCAAACATCAGCGAACAATAGAGTTGTATTTAGGCTTTACAGGCCTTTTTTTCGAGAAACAAGAGCTAGAGAAAAGAGTTTACTTTTTTTTTTTTTTCTAATTCTGATGGATATCTTGAATCAGAAATTATTTAGACCATCTTTGTAATTAAATCTAGGATTAATGTAGCCCAAAGCTCTTTTTTCTATCAAGGTGGAAAGTAAAGTCACAAAGCTACATTGTCGTAATATCTCACACTCAGTTCGAACTTGATCTGCATTATTTGAGCATTTGAGAATAGTCCTTACATCACAAACCAAATTGCTTTATCTCTTTAGAATTATTGCATCTCGCATCTCTCCTATTATCATCAATGTTGGTCATTATTTTAGCAAGCCAATAGATGAAATGTCCCAATAGTTATTCGATAAATATCAGATACATATTCTTCGCTTTATTTTCTCTTAGCTATGCTTTTAGTATTAGGAATATCGCCTCTAGTTAATAAAGAGATAGTCATGTTTGAACAACTCAAAATCTAATGCTTCTTGCATATACTTGTTTTGTACTCATATATACCGTGTCATGAACATATATACGAGTTTGTATGCATAGATCAACAAATGGTCATGGTAAAAGGCCAAGCCACATATAGCAATTCAATTGATCTATAGTCATTGAAACTTACTCATTTGACTGAAGTACTACACCACCCTTATAGTCAGGGTTATTATAGTTTATCGACCTAATGACTCTGCTATTATTACTATCATCAATGACATATATCAAATGAAAGTTAGAGCTGATAAATACATTAGCGTTGGCATTCACAAATATATGATAGTTTATCCTTTAATTTTAGGTCAGATATTTATCAAAGGCTAAACTGACAACTTTCCCTAAATGCGTACCCTTTGATTGTTTTTGATGTTGTTACATTCCAGTCGCTGCCGTCAATTGTAGTCTTTCTCTTCTTTTTTCTCTTTTGCTACATTATTGTTATTATTATTGTTATTATGATTAAAACCTATGTTTGTTACTTAATTTCTGTATTACTTTTTTATTCTACTTGAAGCTCCTACTTTTTGACATGATCATTTTCATATATGATACTTTTGCTTATTAGAATAGTCTTACAACTCAATTAGTTTTACTTTATTACAAATCGAATTGCTTTATCTTAACGAGTTCATTATGACTCACATCTTTTTACTTTAGAGTTAGTAACCATTTTCTCGATATACGAGTATGTAAACCGTTCAAATTATTATTCAATAAAGACCAGAAGATTTTTCTCATTTTACTTTTATTTTGATTGTTTGGGTTACTTATTAGGCCGTTGGTATTGGCTTAAATACTTACTTTTGTCTATTTGACTTCCTGGATATTGACATAGGAAGGTCTTTTACTTTAAGGTTTGTTACCTTAACAACGTGGTGCTCATTACATACAATCGTTCCTTTTGCTTTGGATCCTTTTGTATAAACTCTTCTACGCTACTGGTATAAAAATCAAACCTTGTACCGTAGCAGTACCAAGAAAAAAAATCAGCAACAATGATTTGCTACAACGTCTCACGAAACTAAGAATGAAATCACCAAAAATTTTTGCCTTCTGGCGGAATCGAACCGCCGACCTTCTGCTTACTAGGCAGACGCTCTGCCATCTGAGCCAAGAAGGCAGTCACATGATTTATTAACATAATTAAAAAACATATACCCTAATTTTAAAGAATCTTTCCCGAATTTTTGTTCTAGATCGTTAGATAGTACTTCAAGTAGCATCGCATATCTCCAAAACGATTCTTATTAATTTTAAGTAGCCTTGCAAAGAATTAGGACAGTGAAACCATTTTAAATGGTGATGGTATTTTGGCAGAGATTACCAGAGCCAATCAAATCATTTGTTTTAGTTTAAGTCAGATTGAATTAATTTTTGTAGAAAAAGTAGTTCTACATACGTGTCTATCTTTTGATTTATTAAACAACACTCTTTTATCAATTGACTAACATGCGAATAGAAGATATGGTGTGGTGATCTGAGCACTTTCAATACAAAATATTATAAATAGTCTTTCATCATATAAATGAATAATCACTTATAGCACTATACATTATAAATATAAAGTAAGCATTGTATAATGGCTGTAAATAACAGTAACTGGGATAATATGGATATTTATAAATAAGAAAACCATAATTGTACCTTTTAGGTAACAAGGAGAATTAAAGGAGAATCTACATAGTCAATTCCCAGGCACAAGCTGTCAAGGTGTTAAGTAATCAATAATCAGTAATCATAATTAGTCAATAAATCAGGTAGTATAAAAGACAACCTGGAAAAGATATATTTTAGACAACAATCAATTTATTTTGTAATAAAGAAGTACTGAACAGTCTCACTGTATTTCTTTGTTTTCTTTTTATTCTATTCTATTTTCATTTCACAACCCAAACATCACAGAAATGCCAACCTGATCTCTATACATTCCCTTTTATCCCGGATTGACCCTATGTAGCATGCTACCGCAAAAACTTCACTCCTTCCAACATCCAAGCAACTGTTTCTCTTTCTTCTATATTTACAAGTCTACATCCAAGCACATAATTAGATCATCATTCTATGCTATATCTTCTTTCTGCCCTTGTTCTCTTAAGGGTTTTTTGTTTAATATTGTCATTATTATGAATTGATGAAGTCCGAGCAGTCAAAGGCCACGTCAAACCGTATCCTCAAAATGAGCTTTTACATAAAATCAATCAAGTACAAACCTATCAAATTTGATACCAATACGCAACTATGCCATTTGTAGAAACAGAAAAATACTTCTAGAAAATAGTTATTTTTGCAAAGGAATACTTAAAAGTGTAATTAGATTTTTGCTTTTTGATTTTAAAAAAATTACAATAAAAAATGTATATTTTCTCTATTGCACATCGTTAATCTTTGATATGATAACTTCGATCACTTTTAAGATGTTTATTTTTAGTTTTGATAAAATTTAAGTATGTTTTCCTTTAAATTCTGACTAATGAGAATTTCTTACATACGATGACAAATTAACGGCGACTTTTTTTCCATTGCTTCTCGTAGTATCTATTACATTTTTATGTTGCTTAATTACATTGCTAATATCTTTGCTAATGTTCTCTAATTTGCAAAGAATCAAAAAAGGTTTGTATTTAAATGCTCAGTGATCATTTGGTCCTTTTATTGTATGTTTGATGGCACCTTTGATCAAAAAGGTGTTTGGTCATCACTTATCACTCATTAATTCTGAAAAGAATGATGGCTGAACAAAAAAAGCCTTAGATATTTTGAAAATTATTGTTGAAAACCAGCAGAAAAGGGAACGATGAAAGTCATTAAGCAATTATCATATACTCGCCACTTTGTCCCATTTACACAATCCATACTCAAAATGATCAACATCTCCTTTTCTGTTGTCTGCCAAAGATATTTTTCTGGAAAAATCTCATTTTCGAGTTTCTATGGCCTACGATCACTGTCGAGGATGTTGTTCAAGTAATTCTTTTACTAGATTTCTCTTGAATAGATCAATTACAGAAGAAAAATCTAACAGTCATTGGGATTGTCATTGCCGTCATTTTACAAGTCTGGAGAACGCGCTGGAGATTTTTTCTTGACAACATTTCCTTTGATTCCCACTTCACCCTAACAAATACGTACTGTTTTACAGCTGCTTGCAGATGAAATGCAAGTGGACACAAGACTGTAATGTTTCTCTTATTTTTTTCCGCTCATAGGAGTGGTATGCCTTTGCTTTTATTCTATCTAGTTTACTTGATACATATCAGTTCAATATAATCCTTTATAAATTGTACCCGCCTCTTGAGTCCCATTAGGGTATCTCTACGCGAAGCAATAAAAAATCTTGAAAGAAGACACATATTTTTCACTTTCTAAACCACTTTACAGTATTCCCTACCAAACCTCTAGTTTCTTTATCACTGAGCATCAAAAGTAGTTCCAGCTCTTTTTGTCTCTGTTTCTCCCATTCTAGTGCAAATAAGGCCAAATTGTGCTGCTCTCAGTGTTTAATGGGGCAGATTAGCCATTTTTTGTTCGTTTCATGTCGTCTCAGTATTTGATTTATGCACCTAGCATACATTAGACAACTGACAACCACTTTTATAGCACTTTTTGGCTCTGAAGATGTTTTGAGCATCTTTTGGGCTGCATTTGGTTCAAAAAACAAGAGATGATTAAAAAAAAAAAAAAAAAAAAAAAAAAAAAAAAAAAAAAAAAAAAAAGAGATGATCTAAAAATGCGTCAAGATAAGCTCCAATCAATTTGGTGTCTTAAGTAAAGTAGTGCATTTTGGTCTGTAAAACTCAAAAATGCAATAAAAACAGAGGGTTTGCTAAGAGTTCTTATGAGTAGATGTGCAAAGTACTCCATGTCGCTTTGCATACATTGTGTACACTTTTTATATGACTTTCTCAGATCTAACCCTTGGAACATGTCCGTTCATGCTAAACAATCATTTGTTGCTATATATTGTCATAGTAAAAGTTGCTTGTGCGATGAGTTACAGATGATTTTGTAATCTTAATGTAAAATTGTAAGGGTGTCATAAGACATGATGAGTCCAAGTTTCTTTTCATGTCTCAATGATCTAAACATGTTTGTGGATAGTCACTGATGCTAGTAAACATATTCTACAGATTGATACTAGCTCAATCCGTTCAAAAACGAGCATAAAAGGTGGTTTTTATTAGTAAGTTTGAATAGTTTATCCTTTTGAATTCTCTTTTCTAGTCTTATCTAGCTAGTAATTGGTGTATTCTGATTTAGAACTTGTCACGATAATCTCCTAATACTAGATCATTTCATTTATGCTTGCACCACAGCGTAAGCGATTGCTTCTTTCTTCCATATTTGAGTAAAGATTTGGCATCTCTGAGTGTATAGTTCTTCTATCTTTTGAGTGAAGATTCCTTCCATTGCTTACGGTGTGGCGAAGATATCAGCTCTTGGAAGTAACTTTCTAAGTATACAAATAAAAAGAGCAGTCGTTTGAGGCTCTTATAAAACGAATACCATGTAGTGTCATAACTCGCTTCCTCTTGCTGAAAGCCTTCTCTTTTGTTCCCGAATGTAGATCTGTATATCAGCATGTATCATCTCAGTATAAACCTCTTGCTTTCTTTTTGTTCTGATAGAAATCAGATACTGCTTCATTCCAGTTATTTTTGGAGTTTATTGTATTAAAAGTAGATCAAGGAATATGTGAAGAAAAACCTCTTTTAATATAACAATTCCTTTTTATGTTTTCTTTCATCTATGAGGTTACTATGCATATATTCTAGATAGTAAGACGTGATTGATTTTTAAAGATGCTAAAAGTTTGACGATGCTCTTGTTGTTCTGACTTGAACAACCAATTTTATTTATGATCAAGCTTGCATGAAAAATATATTAGATGCATACTATGAAAAGCCTAGTTGATAATACTCGAGATTAGTATATAAACACCATCCTTTTTTTTTCTCTTGCTTGTTATCATTGGCTTTAATGAACGTGCACTTGGAAGAAATTCTTTCTGATCTCTTTGTGCTTGGAGGTACGGTGTAAATCACAAACATAGGCTAATAGAAAACCAGATCAAATACAACAGACTCCTTCTCATGATTATACGTTGACCACGCAAGCACCTATAGTGTCTTCTCAGATGAACTTGTCTCTTCCTTTACTTTTGAACTGTCCCACAAAGCCTGACTTATACATGGTTGATTCATCCCATCAACATGCTAAAAAAAAGGTGCAAATTCAATCAGAACAAAAACGAAGAGCACAAATCAGGCATGGATTTGACAATCTACGTCAAGCATTACCCAACTGTACTCATAAGAAGATAAGCAAGGTTTCCCTATTAAACCAAGCAGTCCAACACCTTGAATATTTAAAGAATAATCAAGAGCTAATTTTAAATGAAATTGAAAGACTTAGAAAAGAAAATCAAATGCTAAAATGTCTTCAATAAAACTATTTCATTGTTGACTATGTGTCACCGTAGTCTATAGACACCCTATTCTTTTTTTAACTTGCCCCCCACTCACCCTCCTTCTTTAGTTTTTTTTTCTCTAAAAATATTTAAAAAGGTAAAATATAAAAATAAGTCCACTATTTTTAAACTTGTTATAGATGGGACGCAAAAAGATCAAGATTCAACCTATTCAAGATGAAAGAAATAAACAAGTAAAGTAAATGTACACTCTATTTGTGTTCTGTCTTAACTAATAGCAACAAGGTCACGTTTTTGAAACGTAAGCATGGTTTAATGAAAAAGGCCTATGAGCTCAGCGTTCTTTGCAACTGCGAAATTGCATTGTTGATATTCAACAACAATGGCAAACTAGTACAGTATGCAAGTACGGATATTGACCAAATCTTGATGAAATATACTGAAGTAAGTATACAAATGAAGTCATTTTTATTCTAATCATGTGCAGTATAATGATCCTCATGAAAGCAAATCGAATCAAGACGTAAAGTATATATATATTTCTGCAGATTTTTGCTTTTGCTTATATGTCTGTAGTTTATGAACAATGAGGACAATGATCACTGGGAAGACGGAGAGGATGACACGGAATTACAGGATAAAAAAGAATCCAATATTATCAGAGAAGTTAAAACTGAAACAGCCAAATCACCTGCACCACCTGTTCCACAGCCTTCGTCTCAAATTCAAAAGCCTCTTCAGCAAGAGGCACCACCCTTACTGCCTCCACCGTCACTTTCTTCTAATACGGCTACGGTCACTATACCTCCTCCTCCTCTTCCTCCTCCTCCTCCTCCACCTGCTACAACAATGCTCATGTATCAACAAGTACCTCCATCTATATCAGCAGATTCTCAACACTCTTCTCGTTATGTAAGCTATGGACCTCCCATTCAGGGCTATTATGATATTTATGGCCAATTACATCAACCTCATCCCATGTATTTAGCACAGGTAAATAGGGTTGATAGATTGTATAAGCTGAATTCTATTGTAGACTCAAATTCCATCTGCTTATGCACCTATGTTACCTGCACAACATGTATTAGGCTATGGCAACAGTCTAACTCGACAAATACCCACTACTACTACCACTACTACTACTGCTGCTGCTGCTGCTTCACCTACACCCAATTCGACTTATTACGCTAACAATATGCAGTACAATAAACGACCTCCCAATTTACGAGTTGAAATCCCAAGTGAATCACGCCAAGAAATCCACCCCCCTCAGTCAAGTAGTATTGCACCACCTTCAGCATTGCCTTCTCAATTTGCACATAATCTGCCTTCTCCATCTACATTTTATCCTGAGTTCTATCAACAAAGTGAACTACCTAGTCCTCTTAACTTTTCTTCAACACCTGTTTCTGGAGGCACATCCTTTCATTGGCCATCGAGAAATCAAGGAACAAATACAAATGAATATAAACCATCTCCTTTAGCTAAAATGTAAGTTAAAGAGAAAACCAGCATAAATCTTATTTTTTCTTTAGAAATGAAGATGAACCAATAACATCAAAAAGAAGACAAGATACATCACCAGATCGCACGCCAAATTCGAGCAAAAGGTTAAAAGCAGAATAAACATCTTTTATTATTATTATTATTATTATTCTAACAAGTTATGTACATGGTTAAATTTCTCGAAGAAATTTTTCAAGTGTCTGATCATCCCAAATGTCATCTGAAATTGGTGGAGACTTGCTCTGTTCCGATTGGATTGATTTACGAAGACTAGAAGGTCTTTTTCGCATAAACTGTTCATTTAGATAAGACGAAGTGTGATGGTCAGGCACAGAAGAAGCAAGACGAGGCTCACTGGAGAGTCGCTTAGGAGGAGAGTAAGGAGAGAACAAACGAGGTTGTCGTTTAGGTGAGCCTAGATTCAGGTTGGACAAGCGGCGTGGTAAAGCAGCAGCCGGTGAGCCATTTTTCCTGCTCATGAGCAAATCATATTCTTCTTTGAGTCGGTTCCATAAATCAGCTTTGCGACCCATGGCAGATAATCCTCGTTCCCGCAGTAGTTCTTTAAGTTCAGCCACTGTGATATCATCGAAATTTACTTTTTCAAGTTTTTCGTCCAATTGACGGCGATATTCTTCTGGGTCTATTGTGCGATTGACGGCTGGCTGGTGGTTCGTGAGCACTCGTTGAATCTGAATGGGAAGAGGGTGAGTTGTCTGTGTAACTTGAGGCTGGTTGTACATATTGCTGCTATCCTGCGAATGGGGTTTCAATGTGTTCAAGTGAGGTGGCACAGAAGACGATCGTCTTGTTGAGACCAAATATTGAGGTGATGAAATCAGATTGGATTCAACTGAAGAAGAAGATCCTGGTGAATGTGAAATGAATTCATTCATCTAGTTTTTTTTTGTCAAAAATTGAATTAATTGTATTCGACATTTACCAAGTCCAATGGAGGTAATGAAGATGACAGAGGATAAAATGACATGTCTTGTTCAAAAGGTATATCCAATGGCTGAGTCGAATTCACATCGTCAAGAACAAATGGAACTTGACTTGGTTCAAATGGGCTAATTAACAAGTTCATTGAGGTGTTGGGATACATAAGTAAAAAGAGAAAAAGAAAAGTGAAAGAAAAGTGAGAAAAAATAAGCTTCTGGTTTCAGATATACCATTTTAGACGTAATGTCCTCTTTTCTGGTTCTTTTGAAATCCAGTCTGTCATGATGAACACATCCAAAATTCGATGATTGGCTGCGGAGACCTGATTGTTTAAAGTAAAAAAAAAAATTGGACTTGGCAGTTAACATTTACAAAAAAAAAGTCTTTATTTCTAGCATATTTAAATTACAAGTTCTCTTATTTGGCAAAGATGAGGTTGAACTTGATACTATTGACATCTTGTTCTTCTTCAGCAATGAGTTTTTCATCAGAAGTCATCTTTTCAAAGGCTTGCAAAGGCTTCTTGATAACCTTGACCAAAGTAGCTTCTTGGTTCTTAATAACAGCCTCTAATTCAGCAGACAAATCAGTAGTGAAGCGGTAATACATGTTGATGTCATCTGTAGGCAACAAGTTGGCCTTCTTTCTCAAACGTTGAACACGGTTAATGATCTCACGAGCAATACCTTCTTCTTCCAATTCGGGATATAATTTGACATCCATCAAGATCAAAGAGTCTTTGTCAGTGTTGGCTTCATAAAGAGCATCATCAGAAGCATCAAAGTAACGAACAACGTTCAAGTCTTCATCAGTGACCTTGATACCAGAAACAATAATTTCTTTGGTGTGCACAAATTCCTTGATTTGGTCACTTGTCAAATCGGGAAGACCCTTCTTGACCTTCATGGCATCCTTCTTGAGCTTTTGACCCAATGTTTTCCAATCAGCTTCAGCCTTGTACTTGACACCATACTTGTCTTCGTTATCAGTCACAACAAGAGTACGAACATTCAATTCTTCAGTAATATAGGACTCGAGAGCCTTGACATCAGCATGGTATTGAGGATCACTGTGAATGACGACCAATTCCTTCAAAGGAGTCTTGAGAGAAATGTTCTTGCGTTCACGAATGGTACGACCCAGCTCAATAACAACTTGCATACGACCCACAGCACGTTCGATTTCAGGATCAAAGTATTCTTCACGGACAGTAGGGAAGTCCAAAAAGTGAATAGAACGATCGTCAACAACATTAGGGTTTTTAGGAGCAAAGTTCTTGAGGTTTTGGTACATGTTTTCAACCAAATAAGGAGTGAAAGGAGCCATGGTAAGACACAAGGTAAACAAAACCTCATGCAAGGTGTTCATGGCCAATTTGGCATCATCCAAACCATTTTCACCCTTTAATCTCTTACGGTTGAAACGAACATACCAGTTGGTGAGAGTATCAATCATGTTTAACAAACGAGGTACAACAGTGTACAGTCTATAAGCACCCATTTCTTCACGAATGAACTTGATAAGAGATTGGCAAGAAGCCAAGACCCAACGATCCATGACATTGTCTGACTTCTTGATGTGTGAATCGTATTGGAATTCATAACCAAAGTCCTTCTTTAAGACAGCAGTTTGAGTAAGGAAGAACTTGTAAGCATTATACCAAGGCAAGAAGACCTTGGAGATAACGTCCTTGACACCTTCTTCTCTGAATTTGAGAGTTTCAGCACGAACGACAGGAGAATTGATCAAGTAAAGTCTCAAGGCATCAGAACCAAACTTGTCCATGACTATACCAGGTTCAGGGTAGTTTTTGAGACGCTTGGACATCTTTTTACCATCAGAAGCCAACACAAGACCACTGACAATGACGTTCTTTGCAGGAGGCTTATCAAACAAGTGAGTAGACAAGACCAAGAGAGTATAGAACCAACCACGGGTTTGGTCAATACCTTCAGAAATGAAATCAGCAGGGAAAGAAGATTGGACCTTTTCAGCGTTTTCAAAAGGATAGTGTTGTTGAGCGTAAGGCATAGAACCAGATTCAAACCAACAATCAAAGACTTCTTCGATACGGCGAAGGATACCCTTACCCTTCTTGGAAGGAATAGTGATGTTATCAATGCTTTCACGGTGAAGATCAATAATGGGAGAGACACCACTGAGTTCTTCTAATTCGGCAACAGAACCAATACAGACAATTTCTTCAAGATCTTCACTGGCCCAGATAGGAATGGGAGTACCCCAGTAACGGTTACGAGAGATATTCCAGTCACGGGCATTTGCAATCCAGTTGGCAAAACGCTTTTCTTGAACAAAAGCAGGAACCCAGCGCATCTGCTCATTGCAAGCCAAAATCTTGTCAATGATAGGAGCAACACGGACGAACCAGGCAGGAACAGCCTTGTAGATCAAAGGTGTATCGGATCTCCAACAGAAGGGATAACTGTGCATGAATTGAGATTGAACAATCATACGGTTCTTGGCCTTGATGTCTTTTTGGATAACCTTATCAGCATCTTTTACATACATGCCTTTGTAGTCAGTGACTTCTTCAGTAAAGACACCAGATTCGTCGACAGGACAAGGCAGGTGACCATCGGCAGTGATGACACCGTTGCTAAGACAGACGCGGTAATCGTCTTCACCAAAAGCGGGAGAGTTGTGGACAATACCAGTACCGGAGTCATCAGTAACATAGGTGTCGACCAAGACTTTGAAGGCCTTACCCTTGAATTCTTCAGCGAAGAAGTCAAACATAGGAATATATTCCCAACCTGCCATATCAGTACCCTTATACTTTTCGAGGATAGTAAACTTGGCCTTCTTAGGATCTTTGTAGAGCATATTGAGACGCTTTTCCATCAAAACATAAGTGTTTCCAGAAGCCTCATCATGAATTTTGATGTATTCGAAGTCGGGGTGAACACAAACAGCCATGTTAGAAGGCAAGGTCCAAGGTGTAGTAGTCCAAGCCAAGAGTTGAACAGAAGGATCGCTAATCAAAGGGAAACTGACGACAACTAGTATATTGATTTAGATGCCTGGTTTTTTCTCCACTTTTTTTTTTGGTTACTTACTGGCAGGATCATTGACATCCTTATAGTTTTGAGAGGATTCAAAGTTGGATAAAGGAGTAGTACAACCAGTAGAATAAGGCATAACCTAATGTGACATGAGTTAAATCAAACAATGCCTGTTTCTATACATACTCTTTGACCACGGTAAACTTGACCCTTATCAAACAATTGCTTGAAAACCCACCAAACACTTTCCATGAAAGAAGTGTTCAAAGTCTTGTAATCATTATCAAAATCAATCCAACGAGCCATACGTTCAACTGTCTTGCGCCATTCACCAGCATATCTCATCACAATAGCTCTACATTCGGCATTATATTTGTCGATACCCATATTCAATACATCTTGTTTACCAGTGATACCCAACTTCTTGTCAATTTCGTATTCAACAGGAAGACCATGAGTATCCCAACCAAAACGACGTTCGACATGGTGACCAGTGTTGTGAGCATAACGGGTAACAATGTCCTTGATAGTACCAGCTAACAAATGGCCATAGTGAGGAAGACCTGTGGCAAAAGGGGGACCATCATAAAAGGCAAAGACAGGCTTGTCCTTATTTAATTTCAGGGAAGTTTGAAAAGCATCGATTTCCTTCCAAAACTCGAGGATTTTCTCTTCCTCCTTAGGGAAACTATTTAAAAAAAAAAGCGTTAATATCTATTGATAGAAAAAGAGTGCAAGTTAAATATTTACTTGAATTGACCAGACACTATACAAAGTTAGGATAAAGTGTTAGATGCGTGTCAAATAATATTATGGATATCAGTAACTTACAGTCAGCCAAAGACATTGTTGATATTCAAAAGTTTTTAAAGAAAAAAAAAAAAGATAGAAAAAAAATATAGCGCAGGTCTTATTTAAACGAGCGAACAAGCCACAGTGTGGTCGATGACAAGTTATGATAAAGAAAGTTTATTGGTGGAAATCTGACAACTGGTTAGAGCCGCAGCTTGTAGTGTTTGCATTGATTCACATTACGTGCGATGCGTCAGGTACGTACAGGCACATGCTGGTCGCACGCTTTATCGCTCGATTACAGAACTCGACTAGGATTGTATTAATCAAACAGATTGATTTACAAGAGAAAACAATAAACATTCTAAATGATTTTGCTATACTCTTTTTTCTTTCTTTTTCTTCAAGTGTAGCCATTTTAAATAACTTAGATCAGCATACAGACTAAGATATGCTGCCCATTTCTGTTCCTGGCTGCTTTAATTGGACAAATCGCGGTCTTCTAATCCAAGAGATTTTGAATTACAAAAAGTGTTCTTCTCTTTCTTTTACATATATACATATAGTACAACTATGACTTCAGTTCAGTTTACAGTAGGCAAACTCGATGCCGGCATGGTATGTTTGTTATAGCTTGTGAAGTTGCATCTTGAGTGTTGATATAAAAGATAGGCCATCTTGTTAACAGAAGACCATCATCTTATTGAATTCCCTTCCCTTTTGCTTCCTAAAGGTGTTACCTCGGGCAGTATTGTCAATATTGCAGTGAGTCGCAATATGACAGAAGAAGAAAAGAAAATGAACGAATTCTGGGAGTTGCAAAAGAATATCTTAGCCATGTTTGGCAACCAAGAACCAGAACCACCTGTGGTACGCGTCAAGAATATTACTCAAACATCACTTATTCTTGAATGGGATCCTCTTTTATTGCACACAGCTAAGCTCAGATCACTTGATATCTATAAGAACAACACGAAATTAGCCCAGGTAATATTGAAATCAAAGAATACATTATGTCTAATCATTTCTTTTGAAGCATGTACCTAACGATACCAACTTTATCAAATTGTCTGGGTTAGATGTAGATCATGAATTTGAATTTCATGTAGTTATCAAGACAACTGCTGGTGAATACAGATCCAACAAAATAACAGCACGTACACACAAGATGGAGAATTTAACAGGTATCCGTGTTGCATTTGGTATGTTTGAAGAACCTGAGCCTGCCGTAACAGAATTGAAGGAGTTGCTGGCTAGAATGGGTGCTTCTTACACAGATGAAGTCAATGTTGAAACAACTCATTTGCTGGCTCAACTTCCTGGTGGCGCTAATTATGACCGTGCTGTGCAACATTCTATACCTATTGTTAAGCCTGAATGGTTGGTGCAGTGTGATAGAAACAAGAAAATTCAGGTAAGAATTCATTTATGCATGCAAATCAATACTCTAATTTTTTCAAACCCCAATAGCCTGCTCTTCCATATTACATTGTAAATGTTCCCAATACAGAATAATTTTTATTTTTATTATTAAAATGATATTTAATCAAAAATGTTGTGCTCGGGACCCCAGATATTCTTAGGATCACACAGACGTACTTGGTCTTTACGTCCAAGTGCAGTAATGGCCTCAATTTCCTTTTCTTCCATTTTGAAAAATTCGAGGTTTGCTTCAATGCGAGAAGGTGTGACAGACTTGGGAATTACTGCAAAACCGCGATTAACACCCCAACTAAGCAAGACTTGTTGAGGAGACTTGTTGTATTTCTTGGCAATATCAATCACGATAGGTTCTTCAACAGTCTTGAGCTCATTATCTCTGTAACCAGGATTACCAAGAGGGGAATAGGCAGTCAAGACAATGTTCTTGCTGTTGCAATAAGCAAGGAGTTCTTCTTGAGGAAGCTTAGGGTGAATTTCAACTTGGTTAACAGCAGGGGGGATTTCACACTTGCTCAATAACTCTTCGAGCATAGGAATAGTGAAGTTGGAGACACCAATCGAACGGGCCTTGCCTTCCTTGACTAGTTTTTCCATAGCACGCCAGGTATCAATAATGGGTACATCAATAAGGCTAGACGGCTTCAATTCCTTCAAGTCATAGCCTTGGAACTTCCAAGGAAACGGCCAGTGAATCAAGTATAAATCGACGTAATCTAATCCGAGGTTTTTGAGTGAGCGTTCAAAGACAGGACCAACGTGTTCTGGTTCATGGAAATTTTGCCACAACTTGGTAGTAATAAAGATCTCTTCGCGAGGAATGCCACTTTCGTTGATAGCTTTGCCTACCACGGCTTCTGTTCCGTCTTTTTCTGAATATTAGGCCATGTATCTTTTATTTCTATAACTTACAGCAATAAGCAGTATCAAAGTGTCTGTATCCCTTCTCTAATGCACATTTGGTTGCTTCATAGACTTTTTCAGGAGCATCATGGCCACCAAAGGTACCAAAACCAATCAAAGGGAAATCATAACCGCTGTTGAGCTACTCTATCGATTTAGAATCAACTTGATTAATCCAAGGGAACACGTACCTTTACTGTAGGAACTTTAGACATTGTTTCGATATACGAAAGAAATACGAAATTACATCATATTTAAATAGCTTCAACTTAATCATCAGTGCAAAAACAGTCACCGCAAACCTAAAGTAACACGTTTAAGGTTTACTTTACTCGTGTCACTCTTCAGCCCCGGCGCTTCTGAGGATGATTATAAATCAAGACCAAGTTAAATCAATCACTTGAAATAAGAGAAGGAGCCAAAATAAGTAAAAATGTGTAAAACAAGAACACGAATAAATGCACATTTTGTATGTCGATCGCTTATGTTGTAATAAAGGAGTATGGAAGTAGGAAACAACAATCTTGTTATAGATTGCTGACTAACCAATGTGAAAGCCTATTTAGTAATAGCGATAAAAAGTGTACTACGATTGATCCAATGATTTTTGCTCAATCAGAAAAGAAAGTTACATAAAGAGGAAAGAATGTGTTTGCATATCATTCAATAGATTGTTATAAGCCAAAACAAGGATCACTTAAAGAAGCCTTCATCAATTGATTATTAGAAAATTTCTTGATGTATACGACAGCATTATGCATCCATCTTCACTGCTCTGATAAAAAATAAAGACTTCATTTAGCCTGAAACTATACGCGTTGCTTGTGCACTTCTATAAAACCCATTCCGTAGAGCTCTTTGCTTTTATAGTTTGAATTCATACTCGACTTACTTTATTGCTTTTAAAAGTTTGATATTCATCACTCGTTATCTGATGTAAGCGGCTCCGGGATAACGACACTTGGCAAAGAAGGTAGTGGTGGCAATGGGGGCAGTGGTGGAAGTGGATAAAACAAGCACGACATACTATATGAAGGGGTTTTGTTTCTATTATCAAACCTATACTGGCCTCTTTAGTATTGAATTAGACTTTTATCGTGCACACAAATATGACAGAAGTAAAGCTTAAAACCCGTACGTTATACTTACTCAGTAACATTGGGTTTAGGTAAGGTAGTAGGTAGAGCAACGACACCGCGGAAGAACATCAAAGTGATTATTAGTCGTAACAAAATAATACGCAGCAGTTGTGATTTCATTAAGATTGTCTATTCTTGTTGTTTGATTTGTCTTTTTATATTCCTCTAAAAAGATTGATGCATATTTGCTATATTGATACAAGTCAAAAATCAATATTGATGATATGCAAGCGGCCTTATCTTTTATTTGCAGAGAAAACGGTACTTCTATGCTAGTGCACAAGACAAAGACAATGTGTTGTCAACTCATGCAGAAGCATCAAAACATTTTTTAGGTCTACTCAACTGAAAAATTTAAACATTGAAGGTCACTATCGTACTCTTATCTCTTTCATTTGGTTTAAATCATTTGTTGGCTATTCTCTAAGTTGATAAGTAACAATGTTTATTATTTCTCGAGAAAGCACGTCAAATCTACGTTTACATTCATCATTTTTGTCTATGTGTAAATTGTATTTGCTTTTGATAAATGATTTACAGTTCGAATTTAACTGTTGGCTACTTCTCATATGAGGCTTCCTACTCCTTTGTTTTGTAGCTGAAGACGATTGAGTATTGTGATGTTTTGATAATAGAGTTATATAATAAGATGATATAGAGACAAAGGTAGATACTTTGAGACTGTTCTATACAATTTTATTGTTGTTCTTTTTGATTATAAATTATTCTAGCATATTTATACATGAAGAGATGTCGGAGTAAGTAGTAGTAGGGTTCATGCAAATGACTGAGTCTCTATTATCATAGACTACTTTAAATTAACTAAATAATGTAAATTATGGATTTCGGTTATAAGTCTTGATCTATTAAAAGATCCATTGTCTTATTCAGTACAAGAGGTTCTTTTATGTCTATTTCTGATGTAAATTGATTATGATGTATTTTAGTATGTAAATGAAGACTTATTTAATGTCAGATCATCACAAGTATTGAGCACCTTCATCAGTTTTGAGTAGAGCTTGGTAATATTACGATGGTTTTCTGTATTTGAGGTTTGACCATTGCGTTCCCCAAATAAATTCAATTAAGTCTGATGAGTAGGACCTGCTGTCAACCTTGATTAACACGCCGTCCCACTTTGTTCTGTCCGTGGCAAAGAACTTGCGCTCCAGCCAATCCAACTTAAGTACATCGTTATTAGAGATGAACAACTAGTTTAAAATGAAAACGATGAAGTATGTGGCAGCTGTTCGATCAAGCACTCGTTGGCTCAACGGGTTTCTGGGTGAGAACATCGAATCCAGGCTAAAAATGAATAGGTTGGAAATATTAAAGCATAAACAGGATGATAGTTGAAAATACATTACAAATGGCTGCTGGTGACTTCAATGAAAGGTGCATCCGAATGGACAATTGAATCAAATCCTTTCTTGAAACCATTTGCCTACAATATTTTACGTAAAACTGACAAAGATAAGGGGGCACTCTTCAAGAGCGTTCGATAGTTTGGTAGCATAATCCGATAAAACAATGGGCTCAATTTCGATTGCAGTAGGGATATCATTGAGCTCCTCTGCTGATATTTCTGACTTTATTATTTGTGAAGCTGATTCAGATAATAAATCAACGATTTGTAGATGACCCGCTCAAGTCAGTTTATTTTATCGGATCAATGTATAATAATAATGATAGTAATATATAAAACAAGAGAATTTACTCCCGCATTAAAACCACTTGTGAAAATAGCTTGAGTTGACAAAGATTATTTGATTTGATATGGCTTAATTCTTGAGACTTGTACACTCAACAGGATTTTCTTTGAATGATTGTGTTCTAAGTCAACCGTAGATTTTGGTTTGAGTTTAGTAATCGTCAACGGCCCAATCCAGTCAAACTTCAATTTTCCTGGCTTCTGTTTAGTTGAGATGGATTGATCAAATAATGACACCTTTTGGTTGATTTGATATTTTGTTCTTGGTTGTTCCATATCTTTGCATGTATAAAAATTTACCACTTCAAATGCATATTTGAGTCTTTCTTGTAGATTGATTGCATATTTTTAAGAAGGTGAGTGGTTGTGATGATCTGACATTAAATAAGTCTTCAATTACATACTAAAATATATCATAATCAATTTACATCAGAAATAGACATAAAAGAACCTCTTGTACTGAATAAGACAATGGATCTTTTAATAGATCAAGACTTATAACCGAAATCCATAATTTACATTATTTAGTTAATTTAAAGTAGTCTATGATAATAGAGACTCAGTCATTTGCATGAACCCTACTACTACTTACTCCGACATCTCTTCATATATAAATACCTAGAGAATGAAGAGCTAGAAAAAGAGACATATATATATTTTTGGATAATAAACCTATACAAGTTCTAATCGACTTCTTTGTTTTTATCTTCTCTCTTACATCACAACAATGGTTACAAGTGCAATGTGTATCTAAATATTGCATATCTATGTTTGTATAGGATAAGTTATTTTGAGAACTAACGTTTGAAACGACAGAAAAAATGTGTTGTTGTTAAGTACTGAGTATATAACCGTTACCGGTAATTGATGTAAGTGGCTTCAACTCCTTGCGATATTCCAAATTTGATTGGTCCGGAATTTTATTTATTTAAGTAGCTGAAATATTAATTAAAAACCTGAACACAAAAAGTGCCCTTATAGCTCAGTGGTAGAGCGTTAGTCTTGTAAACTAAAGGTCCGTTGTTCAATCCAGCGTGGGGGCACGTTTTTTTCGCCTTTTGGAGTATTTTGAGGTGTATGTAGCGAATATTTCAGGGGCTTTTTTTATGCATCAAATAAACATATGATTGTTTTAAATCACAACGTTAGATCTATTTTATTATATAATATAGTAGCAGCTACTAAGAATAACCTCATAACTTTCCCCTGTCAGTATCTAAAGGCCAACATGTATTCCAAGATACCATCGCTTAATTGCTCATGTAATCATTCTGTCTATGTTATTTAAAACACTATTGGTCTTCTTCTCATACACAGCATGGAACACTTTGAATTGTAATGATCTATTTTTAATGAATCATACTAATCTAGACTTAAAAGCTTCCCAAAAGCGAATTTAGTTCAAACTGGCTCTTTACTACATGCTTTAGAGTAAATAGAAACTTCGGAATTGACGATACATTTTTGCTGCAAAAACAACAAAGCAAAAGAGCAAAAACTTTACCCTTAAAAAAAAACAAATTACATACTGTCCCTTAGAATCAGATGATACATCATCATGATGCGAGTTTCTATTTAGTGAGCTCATTGACTAAATAGTCTCTAAAATAAGGTTCTCGGATAGCCATGTATATTTAAAGGGCTTATGATAAAAGGCCTTTTTCTCATAGACACGACAATCCTCACTAAATATACAATGTCTGCATGCAAAAAAATAAATTAAACAGGGCGGGCGTATTCCAAAAAGAAGAAAAAAAAAGTAAATATGCTTTATTTAGATGATAATCAACTATACAACGTGGCTTTGGTTAATTCCAGCCCATTCATTTCTTTATATGCTACAGCACCACAGCTTTTTCAAGGAAAAGGAAACTTTTTTTAGTGATGATTTTAAGGCAACACGTCTTAAGATTTTCCCTCTTGATGCTTGTGTCAATAAGAACTCTGCCGCCCAACTGTCTTGACATAGACCCAGAGGAATGCCAAAATATGCTTCACAAGCTCTTTCAAAGTCTTCAATTTCCATTTGTTTCTTTTCGTCCCAGCCACTGTAATGTTTTTCTTCTTCAATGAAGTATCTGTATTGATTTGAACTGTTGTTCTGGTATTGTTGCATTGATAGCCACTTTAGACCATCTTCAAACCAAGCAATTTCTTCTGGCTTAGTGATATGACAATGCTGCTTCAAGATAATGGATCGAATGGCTTCAATTGTCACTGGGATATGATAAACTGTGTCTTTAGATGGATCATAATACACAGGTCTTTTAATCTTGCCCTTTTCTGTGTATTCCAATTGATAGTGTTCATCATTCTCTACCATAGGATAAGGCCTCTTGATTGTGTTTATTTTCTGTTTGCACTTCTCAAGTTGCTTTGCCAATGCTTCTTTTGATAATGCTCTTTTCTCATGAATAGGTTCATAATCCACCAGGCAATCATCATCATATTCAGGGTGTGTGTTTGTTTTGCCAGCAAAACGCTTCAAGAATTTAGGGATCATTGTAAATATGTGTTAAAAAGAGAAGAAAGAAGAAAAAGAAAATAGAACCAGCCCAGTTTTATACACTTCATGTAAGCCTCATCATCATTCCATTCTGTCAATCATTTCCAAAATGAGCCGGCTCGTGATACAACAATTCTTGCAAGCGTATAAACAAACATCTATATAGCGTTTCCCCCTCCTTTTTTTTCCACTGGGAGACAATTTTTTTTTGTTATGTCAAATCGTATGCTTGTGCTTGTAGGGCTACCAGGTTCTGGTAAAAGTACCTTATCCAATAAAATTATCCAGTGCCGTCCTGTAAGTGTTCATACTCTGTTGCGATTAACTCATCTTAAAAGGAATGGCAAAGGGTTAATCAAGACGACATGAAATCAAGAAAGGCATGTGAAATGTATACTAAACAATTCCTCAACAAGAAATACAATGTCGTTGTGGATCGCTGTAACTTTGATCGTGCTCAACGAAAAACTTGGATCGATATTGCTCGACACTACAACATACCGATTGATTGTATTGTGCTAACTGCTGATAAACAAGTAAGATGATAATGTGTCTTCCAAACTTCGTTCACAGTAATTCTCTAGGAGTGTGGAAGTCGTATTCAAACCAGACAAGATCATCCAACAGGCGTTACGGGTCAAGAGGGTATTGTGGTACTAAATCGATTTGTAAAGAATTATCATCCTCCTACACCTGAGAGAGCAGAAGGCTTCTCCCGCATTCTCTATTTGGATCCAAGCCCAGATCCTATCTGTACCACAGAGCGCATTGATGAGATATTTGAACGATTAGAGGCATGTCCATTGTTAATAGAACGCACAGCATATCGTATCGAGAAGCCAACAACAGTAGTAGATAGTGAAGGCTGGTTGACCATTGTTCGACCCGAGAATAAAGAATAATTGTTTAAGCACTGTCTTGCTGTCATTCTGTCATAATATCCTTTGAAGCGTTTAAATATCCATTGGCTAAACTTTAAAGCCTAGACCATAAGCCATGCTGACAAATTTATCATACTTTATCTTTTTAAAAGGCGAATGACGTAAATATTATTGACACTTGGCGGGTTAGTTGTTTTTTTTATGGTAGCACATTTGATTGTAGTTTATGCATATATATATATATATATATATATGTATACATAATTCTTATTACTCTTTATTTTCCAACAAAAAAGCCAGTGTTGTATTGAGATAAGTGAAATGTATCCAAATCCATATATAATATGTAAATGCAAAGCATTTGGTTCCTTACCAAGAAAAAAAACAAGTAAATACACCCAAGGGAATCTTATTTAATTGGGTCATTGAAACTCCTACACAAAAGGGAGAGTAAATGAGTGAGTGAAAGAGATCCAAAAAGAAAATGCACAGTTCATTTTTTTCTCCCTTTTTCTTTTCTTTTTCTTTTTACTTTTTCTTCTATCAATACATACCTGAACAAAAAAAAAATATGATGAACTTTGAAGATATCGTTGATATGGAATGGTTTGATTCTCATACTGCTCCTATTGATACTTCGTTTTTACCACCTTCACCTCCAATGACTACTGCTGATGATAATGTCATGCTATCTCTTCCCTCTGGTACAACAGCCATGGACTTGTTAGCCTATCAACATAAAGCTGGGAAAGAGATTAGCATGATGGCCTTGCCTCCTATAGATCAAATCAAGCAGTTGATAGAAGTAGCTAAAAAAGAACTCGCGTTCAGAGAACAAATGTTGGTATCTCATATGGAATTCGTACCTACTGAGAACATATCAAACACTGTTTCACCAGAATCTCTGATCAAATCAACACCAGGACAAGATGCTCAAATGGAACGCGACGAAGAAGAAGAAGAAGAAGAAGAAGAAGAAAGTGGTCCTCCTTCGCCTTCATCACTATCATCATCTAGCGAACAACCAATGACACTTGAAGCATATGCCAAGACAGATGGTATTGATATTCGCAACTTATCTTCAAAGGAACGTCGCCAGTTACGAAACAAAATTTCAGCTCGTAATTTCAGAATCAGAAGAAAAGGTGAGAAAAAATGAGTTAATCTTCTTTATATTAATCGTTTTTTATATTAGAATACATTACCACTTTAGAAGGCCAAGTTAGTGATCAAAAAAAGAAAACCGAAGAGTTGATGCATAGATTAAATATCGTTGAAGAAGAAAACGAACAACTGAAGCTTCAGATTGATTCTTTAAAACATCAAAACCATCAACTCATGAACAAAGATATCAGTATGCTTGGCTCAAAATCCACAGATACTTATCGTCAAGACACTTCTATTCTTGTTTCCTAAAACAAGCTTATGGTTTATTATTACACAACAGTGTAACCCCTTATTTTTTTTTTCAACATGTAAATACACATTGCAAGAGATATATACACACACATACAATAAATATAATGCCCCCCCTTTTTTTTATAAGCAAAATAACTCTTTGTTATATTAGTTTGTACAGTATATATACAGTATTAAATTTCATCTAATTCATAGGACAAGCTTCAGATAAGTGTGCAGCACTGCCACAATAACGACAATAAGCCTAATATAAAATGAGTTAATCATTTTCTTTTTATACAAATCTTACTTTGCAATCTGCACTTTCATGCCCATATTCAGCACAGTTACCGCATCGAACAACAGGTGTCTTGGACCACATCTTCTTCTTATGATGGTGATGATGGCCAGTGCTGTTGGATGACATTTCTTCACGATAGCCAGCAAATAAGTCTTGATTACCAAATCCTGCTGTTGTGGCTAATTGTTGACCACCACTTTCCAATTGCTTCACTCGAGCTTCCAATTGCAAAACATATCTTCGGGCTTCTTCCATTTCTGTTTGTTTTCTACTCTCAAACAAAGCCAACGTCTGAGACTCTCTTTCACGAGCCAAAGCCATAATTTCAGCATAGCGCTTAGTCATCATGGTCATTTCTTGTTGCATAGAATAAACGGATTGAATCAAAGAGCCATTTTCCTGATGCAAATGCTTGACAATCAACAACAGCATATCAGCAGTCATCTCATTAATGTTAGAAGGCAAAGGCTCTTGTAAATGACCGCCCATAGGTTTGATAAGAGATGGAGACATAGTGAAATCTTCCATCTTTGTGGTTGTTACCGATGCTAAACCAGGTGGTAGTACAGCCGATTTAAGGGGTGCAGCATTTATTGTTGTTGTTGTTGTTGTTGTTGTTGTTGCTGTTGGTGGTGGTGGTGGTGGTGGTGGGGTAGCAGAAATGCCAGGAGGAGAAGTCATCATGGTTTCTTCAGGCTTTTCAGAAGAGCGAGATGGTACAGTAACAGGCTCATCATTCCAAGGCAATTTGGCACCTTCCCATCCAGGTTCTTGTTGAGGTTTGGACCATTCTTGAGTATCGTTGGTGGCTTTTCTGGGTGTTTGTTTCTTTGCGTTAGACCAAGTATTCGTCTTTCTATTTCCCCAACTATTGGACGATTGTCCCCAATCATTGTTCTTTTTCTTTTCAGCATCCCAATCACTTCGATGATTGTCGGTCTTCCAACTGTCAGAAGTCTTATTCCATGAATCATTACTGCCGCTGTTTTTTTCAGAACCCCATCCATCAACAATGTCTGTGGTTGCACGGTTATTACTTGTAGTTTCAGAAGAAGATTTCCAGTCATTAGTAGTACTTTTAGAGGAAGACTTCCAATCATCCGTAGTTTCTTTGGATGCTCCCCATCCACTGGCTGACCATTTATCAGAAGCAGCAGCCTTACTAGCAATAGTAGTCGCAGGTGCACCCCAACCGCCCAAGTTAGTATCTTCTGTAGTGTCAAAAGTAGATGCATTCCCAGCTTTGGAAGCTTTTTTAGTAGTCCAATCGTTCCCAGAAGGTGCAGTAGCATTAGTGGACCAAGCATCTGTAACAGTAGTAGCAGTAATATTAGTAGCATTCATAGAGCAACCATCAGCAGCATCAGCAGCAGCATCAGTAGTGGTAGTAGTAGTAGTAGTAGTAGCAGTGGTAGACCAGTTATCAGACTTCTTGGGTGAAGAAGACCAACTGCTTTCAACAAAAGGCTTCTCTGTAGGTGAACCAGAAGCAACGCTAGCCCATTTGTTGCTTTTAGAAGCAGCACCAGACCAGGTGTTGGCTTCAGTTGTAGTCTCCTTAGTCACCTGTGATTGCTCGCTCCATTTTTTACCTTCAGAAGCAACAGCAGACCAACTGCTGATCTCTGCAGACTTTTTGGTGGGTTGTTGTTGTTGTTGTTGTACTTGAGTTTTGATTCTATTCCAATCTTGAACAGGTTCAGAATTCGTCTTTGATTCTTGTTCAGCATTTACTTCAGCTAACACAGAGGCTTGAATCGTCTCCCAATCAATAACGCCATCAACAGGTTCTTGCTCAACAACTATGCACCTCAGTTAATTATATGTTTCTTTTTATGGTATTCATACCTGAAGCGGTTGGTTTCTTTTGAAGACCAGGAGGAGGGAGAGAAGAAGGTGCCTTGTTTTCAACAGCAGCAGTTGGCTTCTTTTCTAAACCAGAAGGAGACAACTTTTTCTTCATAGTGATAGTAGTAGGTTTCTTTTCAAGTCGAGGAGGAGGAAGATTAGAGGGCGCTTTCTTTTCAACAGCAGGAGCTGGCTTTTCTTCAGAAGTTTGCAGCTTCTTTTCGGCAAAAGGCACTGTATTCTTTTCAATCTTGGTTTTTGTCTCAGTGACGTTTGGAGAAGCAGCTTTCTTTTTTTCAGTATCGGGAGTGGGCTTGATCTCCGCAACAGATGCTGTTATTTTCTTTTCAGCTACAGCCGGAGCAACCTTCCTTTCCTGAGCAGTAGCTGCAGCCTTCTTTTCTGGCGCAGGAGGAGTAGCTATCTTTTTCTCGACAACAGGAGTAGCCGCCTTCTTATCATTCGCGACAGAAGTTTTCTTTGCTGTAGAAATTGAAGGGGATGGAACTTTTTCTTTAGGAGCAACAGTAGATTTTGTTGGAGAAGGTGCAGAGACTTCCTTTACCTTTTCTTTTGCTGCCACTTTTTTTGCAGACGCAGGAGGTTCTTCTACAACTGTGGCAGGAGTAGAAGCGCCGCTGACTGATGGGCTTGGCTTCTTTTTACCCTTTTTCTTCTTAGTACTCGTTTCCTCTGTACTTACACCCATGGATTTCAAGAGATTGTTTTGTCTCTTTAATGCCAAGTTATCACCCTGAATACGCATGCCTTCTTTCAAGAACAATTTACCGAGAACACCAGCTAATTCGCGTCTACCAGTCTGAACACCATCTTCAAAATCATTCAATAAACTACAGCGCTGACGTAGTAAATCCTTGTGCGATTCAACGAAGCGCTTGACTTCTTTTTCAATCGTCACAGCTTCCATCACTTCACCTTCCTGCATCAATGGCTCAAGACAAACAAGCGAGAACTTGCAGAACAAAGATTCAGGGAAAATGTTTTCTGTTACTTCATATCTGAATGTCTGGCGGATAGAATAATATCCACTTTCGACTTTCTTGATTTTCTTTTTCATGTCTTTGTTGTTCAGTCTCTCGATACGACCGCTCAAGCTAGAACGGAGGCTTTCTTTGTAAGCCTTGAGTAAGCTATCAATGTCTTTAAAGAGTTCCTCTACTTTAACATTCAATGATTCTACAATGCGGTCCTGAGCAATATCAACTTCTTTAGTTGAGTCCATCCGTTTCAAAGAGTTGACATCTAAAGCTTTCAATGATTCACCTATTTTGGCAGCATTGGGGTTCTTTGTTCCTTTGTGGTCTTCATGAGAAGCCATGCGTTCACCCATTTCATAGATAGTAGGAACAATCAGTTTCCAAAGGTCTGTTGTCAATGTGTGAATTTCCTTCATATGAGCAGGCGCAAACTCATTCATAAAATTAAGCACAAGCGTCTTAAAGTGGTTCAAATGATTTTCGAAAATGCTGTCTACTTTGGCAATCTCTTCAGGGGTTAATTTCTTGTTCTTAAACTGAGCTTGTTCTGTAGGCCAACTATCAACAAAAGAGACAAACTTTTGAGAAGTAAAATAATCGTCAATGGTTGCCTGACATTCGTTTCCCATTAATCGTGTACGTCTCTTTTCAAACTCGCTTAGCTTTTCCAGAAAGCTATTAAGCGGATGCCAGGCACGTTCAAGGGCTAGTTTGAGTTCTGCTAATGCTTTCTTCACAGCAGTGTCTGCTTTTTCGTTAAAGATGGTACGGTCAATCTCAAGATCGCCAGGTGTTTTTGATTCAGGGCGCGTGTGGTTACAAGTAGGTGTGGTGTGTGATAAAAGAATGTCTCCTGTCAGATTTTTGAGTAAATGAAAGCAGTCTGAGGGTAAGCACAGTGCTTGGCGTTCAATGATTAAGGGATCTAGAAGGTGTGAAGGATCCTTGGGATCATCAACCAAAGGAATGTTGTCAGGGTAAGGATTGAACTGAACAGGTTCAAATAAGTCAGGCAGACCAGAATATCCACTAGGCAAAGTCATCCATGCCTGACAGGCTTCTATGATTTGGTTAATCAGACTGTCATTCTCTTGTTTTTGTTCCTGAAGTTGTTCAAACTTCTTGGCCATCAGTGCTGCGCGTTCTTTTCTAACAACTTCTTCAGAAGCATCGTTTTCCAGTAAAAAGTTGATTTGGTATTTGCCCGCTGATAAACTGGTAGCTGCTGTTTGATTTTCGGGTACTTCTTCTTGAGTTTTGGCGTTCCAGACAAAGTGCTTTTTGTAAATAAACTGAGCCCACTCTCGGCAATAAAGACTGCGTGTCTCCATATCACATGCTCTAAAGCGTGCTAGCTCCTTGGATACACCACTTTGCTCTACTCTTAATACTTCTATTGGTGTCTCCATACTATGTGTCAAGAAGAGAAAGAAAACTAAAGAACAAAAAAAAGAACAAAAAAAAAATATTTTCTTGCTGATATTCAAATATGCTTCTGTCCAGAATGCTTGTAGCCCTACTATCTTGCTTTTTAAGCTATTGAATGGCTTTCTCTCTCTCTCTCTATGAGCACAGTATATCCTCTTTTCTTTTTTTATTCACTTTGCAAAGTACACTTATCATAATTGCTGATACGTTTTTCTTTTCTTAAAAAAAACGCATGCCTATGAATAAACGCGTCTATATTTGACAGTTAAATTACATTTCTTTTTTTTTTTTCTTCTTCTTCTTTTGTAAGACATGGACTTGAAAAAAAGATCAATATACTATTTAGATCAAGATGATGAAGAGGAAGATGAATGGGAAAGAGAAGCCTCTTCTTCTTCTACTCAAAAGTAATACTGTTTTTTGTTGACAACACTTTCTTATATTGTCTATAGATCGCGTTCTATAAAACCTTTACCCCCGAATCCTTATGCAGCTCAAATAGATATATTAGATAAACAATACGAATTGATAAAGTAAAAGAAAAAAAAAAAAAGGGATTGATGTATGCATTTGCTTATTATTTTAGTACAAATTATCAAGATTTATCAGATCAACTTGAACAGTTACAAGCTAGCTTAGACTATTTCGAGAAAGAAGAAGCCTCACAAAAGACAAATACAGATAAGGCACAACAAAAGGTATATTGTAGTGAGCCATATGCTTCTCTGATAACCCTAGACAGTAGTACATGAAAGTGATAGAAGATACCATCTCCCTTACTCTATCCACCACAAAAGATGTTACTGCTTTATTGAATTCAGATACACCTCTTTGGAAGAAAGATACTGAGCTATCCAACAAACTAAAATCAAAACTAGCTTATTGGCAAAATTTGTTTGAAGAACAAGATCAAAAAAATACACACTATGCATTAGTCAAGGACTACAAATCAACCCAATTTGATCTCATTGATTTGAATGCTCAAATACTCGGCTATGAAGCTCGTATTCAACAACTCAATACAGAAAGGTCCAAGTTAAATGGGCTGCCAAAAATGTTGCCTATCTTAATATCAGAAACAGAGAATTACATGAAAGAAATGCAACAAGTGTCTAAAGAAATGAGTGCATTTGAAAAAAATATGATTCAGCCTTGTTTGACTAGATTAGCAGAAATACAGGTTGTTTACCCCTCACAGAAGAAGGAATTAGACAAAGAGCTTGAAAAGATGGAGGCACTGGTGAATGATTTGGAAGCCATGTATAAAATCTTGATTAAACAGCGTGCTTTTCAACAATTGATCACTTATATCTCTGACAGCAGTGTAGCCAAAGAAAAAGAGTTGAAGACGGTCACTGAAGAATTCGAGGCTGAAGCAACTCAACCTACTGTAGTTCAAGAAGACGAATCTATACAAGAAATCAAACAGTTGCTAGACGTACATTTCAAAGAGAATAATGGCGATACTATTCTAGATCAAATACAAACACTCAAACAGCAACATTTAGAATTAAAAAACAAATGGCAAGACAATGTTCGATCCTATATGGACGCTGCTAGTGAATTGTAAGCATGTTCATTGTTATCACTACCATATTAACATACTACAATAGAAACAATCTAAAGCAAAGGCTATCTCAAAACCTGTTTACACATTCAACTTCCACAAATGATTTGATTATGACACCAAAACCATATACAAATCTACAAAATGAACTTGAATTCCATACACATGAACTAAAATTGGCCATAATAGAACTTGAAAAGGTAGGTTTAGACCATAAAAGATAGACACACTTAACAACACATAATAGGCTGTCAATGATAAAGAAAGTAACATCACATTTGAGCAACAGAAAAAACTGTTTTCGTTGTTCTTTACTGATCCTGATGCATTTGAACATTTACATTCAGATTTGTCAGTAAATAAAAACTAATCTTGTTGAGCATACAATGCTGCATTACGTCCTGCTGTTCTACCAAACACAACACACTCCAAAAGAGAGTTGCCAGCAAGTCTATTATGGCCATGGACACCACCTGTCACTTCTCCTGCACCATAAAGACCAGGAATGAGAGTTCTTTCATCTTGTTTTAAGATAGCTGCATCTGTATTGATCATCAATCCTCCCATAGTGTAATGAACAGCAGGTGTTATAAGAGCCACCCAGTATGTTTTGGCATTCAATAAAGGACAAGGAAAGACAGTCTTTCCAGTTATGTCTTGCTTTTCTTGACCCACATATTCGTCGTATGTCTTGAATTCAGATATTAATTCTACTTCATCGACATCTACTAGCTCGGCTAACTGTCTTGTGCCTTCCACTTGTTTGAAAAAGCCTTTAGAAGCATAAAAGCCCAATGTACTTGCACCGAAATTATCCACAGCCTCATCTGTCAAGATCATATAAGCAGCTGCATAACGTTCATTGTCCTTTTTGGGTATAACCTTGCTCATCCAACTATTCTTCTTATGATAAATTGTACTGCTCTGGTGATAAATAGCAGCTGTGACTCTATCACGTAAAGTCAATTCATCCGTAAATCGCTTACCATCTCCATTCAACAAGACGCCGCCGTAAGCTCGAAGCGCTTCAGGAGCTAAGAACTTTGTAGATGCAGTAGGGTCATTAGGATCAATAAAACCTGTAGGATGAACTTGTACTTGATCCTATTTTTTTTGATTAAATATCTGTCACAAATTCATATATACATCAACTCGTACCATATCTCTCATGCCAGCGCCTACACTTAAACCAATGCGAACACCATCTCCGCTAGCCCAAGGTCCATTTGTGGTAGCCGTCTTGATCAACTGAGGCGCAAATTCGCTCAACAAAGTCTGGTTTCCATCTGGCAAACGTTCTCCTGTTTGTCCACCAAATCCACCGCTTGTCAACACAATAGCATCTGCCTTGATGGTCTCCTTCTTCCCTTCTTCATTTATGACTTGTACACCAAATACAGATTGGTTGTCCATCAACAATTGTGACACACGAGTCTGTGTCAAGACTTCAATATGGTTTTCTAAAGAAAGAAACTTCTTCTTTAGTGTGTCGACTAGTTTCCAGCCAACAGGAACAGGACGCCCATTAAGAGGAGGGCAACGATGTGTGCGACCATGCGAGTGACCTCCGCAACGTGAAACGACTGATAAGTCAAGCGTGGGCTGTCCATTGGCATCCAAACTTTGTTCTACTAACCATTTTAAAGCATCTTGGCTTTCATCTACGAGTTTACTAACAAGGTCTTGCTGAGAGATACCAGCACCCGACATGAGAGTATCTTGAATAAATGCTTCACGGGAGTCATTTGTTGTGGACTCAATGGCATTAATGCCCGAAGTAGCCTTCATTGAATTACCACTAGTGACATGGTGAGTGTCTGTCTTACGAATCGCATGCCTCTCTCACCCAATATTTTTTTCTTTTTCGACCAGAATAACTTTAGTATTGCCTTGATGATGTGCTTCAATAGCTGCAGAAAGACCCGCTAAACCACCACCCACTACAACAACTACTTTAAATTGCTGGTCTGAAGAAGACATATAGAACCTATGATATAAGTAATAAGCGATAGATAGAAAAATGAAATGAAAAATGAGTTTCATAAAAAAGAAAAGAAAAAGAAAGTCTTGTTTATATGGATACAATCTGAGTTTCTCGGTAAATGTCAAATGGCATGATTTTTTTTATTATTATTGTCATTCTATATGTTTTATGTTCAAACATGATGGTAAGAGAATGCAGTAGGGTTCTATAGTTAAAGAAAAATATAGCAATCTCCTCACCAGGAGGATTCTTTCCACATAATTCGTTTATCCAGTCCATTCGTCCAATCTCTTTTCAATGTGGCTAGAATAGCATCTTTTTCAGCCCATCTTTCTCTCAACCATTCACCCAACTCATTTTCATCTTCTGGTAAATCTTCAATAGCAAATCGTCTACAATGCACATGGAATTCATATTCTGGCCATAAGGAGCGAATATGTATGCGCACCATACTAGGTGCTTGATGAAACTGCTTTAGTTGTGTACGGTGGCGATAGGCAATCGTAAAATCATAGACATACTTGATATGCGATCCCCTGAACTCGTTGACACAGCATACAAATCCTTTTGTACGCGGTAAAAGAAGATGGTCTAATACTTTATAGTTACGTTCACGGGCAAAGTTTTGTGATTCGTAAAGCTTTTTTGGTGTTATACGAGAGCCTTCGACATAATTAATGATCCATGCTGGTGTTTGAAGACGCTTGATTGTACTGAATGTTGATTGAATCTTTTTTTGATCTTTTGTCCATGCACGCTTGACAAAGATAAAGCCTGCCAACTGCCAATGTATTATCAGTCAAAGCATCTTTTTGATAATCAATACATTACCCACATGCCCCATCCAAAAAATGGTAGCTAAAGATAATCAAAGTTAAATAAATACAGATGATTATAGCTCTACTTACATATTTAATAGAATCCTTAACAAAGTACTAGGATAGCAATTAGATATATGTCTTTTTAAACCAAAATATGCTTACTTTGCAATTGTCAAGCATACTTCTTCTGTTGGCAACTGAGTGAATCAAATAAATATCTGACCATGATTGATGGTTGCATAGCACAAGAGCGCTTTCGCTTTGAGGAAGGTTGTCTCCAGAGAATGTAATACGAGCTTTTTTACGACGCTATAAAAAAGGATAAGATAAATTTGATAGCTAAATACATTTTTTTTTACTTTACTTCGAAAAAATATTGCATGGCTTTCCAAGTGGCACCAACCAACTTGGAGTTGATCTTGACAAGCAAGCGTTCTGAGAAAGGTCTTAAAATAAAGGAAGTGATCTGGATCGCGTTCAAAGTGCCTGCTAAACTAGAAATAGAGTTCAACATAAAAGAACTGTGTGTCTTTATATATTACCCAAATAAAGAAACACTATAGAACACAGCATTAACGGCTTCAGATATGCTTCTAATAACATGCATATTAAATAAAAACGACAAGGGGGTGAAAGAGAAACAAAAAAAAAATTAAAAAGCAGCTGTATCTAAATGAGGAATAGTCGGGAACCACTTTTTTTTTTCCTATTGTGTGCCTCTGGCCACTGATCTGCATTTTAAGTAGTAAAAAGATCATGAAATGAAATATAATTTTATTATTAAGCGTATGAGTAGTTATAATTAGGATATTTGTAGTTTGTAAATGGAGTGGTTGTTTAATGATAAGCTTTTTCGTCGTATTGATAATTGGAAGATTCGTTCATGTAATGAAAGTTATCTACAATATGATCTTGAGAAGTAGTCTTTTCATGATGATCGTCTTCATCGACAGTAACGTGTTGAGGTTCATCTTCTTCAAACTCATATTCATCTTCTTGCCAGTTGAAGTCTTCACCTCTAGCCTTAGCAATCAAGTAACGAATCCAAGTAGGTAAGAAAGAGCGACTGAAAGCAGCAGTCCACCAGTCTTCACGTTGAGAATAATCGGGACGGACATAACCACGAGAGACGATGTCAATAAGGTAGATAACACCGTTGATGGCAATGTAAGAAAGGACACCGCCAATAACACCATAGGCAATGGAGTAGGTGAAAGGCATGACAGTCAAAGTAACAAAGGCAGGAATAGCATCACCAGGATAATCCCAGTTGATGTTGCGGACACCTGAAAGCATCATAGAGCCAACAACGATCAAAGCAGGACCGGTTGACCATGGAGGGAAACTGGCAAAGATAGGAGAAAAGAAAATAGAGACAAAGAAACCAAAACCGACAGCAATGGCAGTGATACCAGTACGGCCACCTTCAGCAATACCAGCACCAGATTCGACAAAGGCAGTACAAGGGGAGCTACCGAAGCAAGCACCAATAGAAATTGAAGCAGCATCACACATGAAAGCAAAAGTGGAATGTTCAAAATCACCAGCCTTGTCAGTGAAACCACCATAATTGGCCATGGAGTACATAGTACCAGTGGTATCCATGATATCGACATAAAGGAAAGTAATCAAAGCAATCCAGATTTCTTTAGTGCTCAAGTCAAAGTTGAATTTGCCGAGAACATGAGTTAGAGGGTGGACAGTAACAACCTTCTTGAAGAAGTCAAACATAAGGTCACCTTGAGTGGTGTAAGGGAAATAAGTGACAGCATTGACACGAGGCCAAGAAGTGATGGCAATGAAAAGGATAGAGATTAAGATAGCACCACGGACGCGATAAATGAGCAAGATAGTCATAATAACTAAACCGAGAATACCCATATAGGTTGTGCCGTTTGTCATAGTGCCCCATTGACAAGCACCGTCAGAGTTTTTGGCAGCAGCAGGACAGGCGCCTAAGCCAACCAAAGTAGATGCGTCCATGCCAACAAGTCCGATACCAGCAGACGATTGAAGACCAATAAAGCAGAGATATAGACCGATACCACAACCCATTGCAATCTTGATACTCATGGGAATAATACGTGCGAGCCATTGTCGAACACCAAAAATAGAAAGAAGCAAAAAGATAAGACCTTCGATAAATACAGCAGCAAGGGCAGTTTCGTAGCTAATGTTACCGGAGCCATGATAGCCAACGACAGTGTATGTAAAATAGGCGTTTAACCCCATACCAGGGGCCATACCAAGAGGTAAATTAGCAAAGAAACCGATCATGACACTAGCAATCATGGCAATAATTGTGGTAGACATAATCATGTCCAATTTGACTTCATAGACGCAAGCCATATAGGCTTCATTGGTATCACAAGTAGGATCAGCAGCAGTACCTTCGCAAACGCAAGGTCCGCCACTGTCTGAAATAATAGAAGCATTAACTGAAATAATATAAGCCTAAAAAAATCGAATTGATCTGCTGTGTTGGTATGTAATTCTTTTGTTTGTTTGTATTTTAATTACCATGGCAAAGAAGGTAGTTAAACCAGCACGAATTTCGGTCAAAAACTTGGTGCCTTTTCTTTCACGTCGAGCACCAGAATTGTCCAATTGGAAATATTTGCCTACAAAAGAATGGGCAACATAATCATTAACTGTATCTGCCCAAGTCATGATTAATGTAAATTAGGTATTTTCTCTTTTTTTTAGAGAATATAAATGTATAATTGAAAAAAGAAGAAAAGGAAAAGGAATCAGAAAAAAGAATAAAATTAGATTCTCGAATGAAGGTTTATATACAACTGATGATTTTTGCTTGGAATTTGTTCGTTTTGGTGGATGTCACAAACCAAGGATTGGTTCAGTTTTTGACTCCGAGTCCAATTGTCTCAAAAGATGGAGGAGATGGAGGAAAATGAGTAACAAGTTAAAATTTTTTGTAAAATCTACTTTGCTTTGTTTGGATTTTGTGTTACTTTTTTCTTATCCAGTATCTGAGCTTGGTTGATACGAGTGCCTCCGTGCACATTGTATGGAAGAGGATCTAAAACAAAATCGGTAGGTGAATATGCAGAATTCTTGTTTCATTTCTATATGACTCAAATGTGATTTCACAGTCTATTATATGAAAACTAGAGCTGAAGAGAGGAAATATCAAGAGAGTTTTTTTTTGGTAATCTAAAAAAGATAAACACTTGTTATCTATCTGATCGAATGCTCTCACATGAGTTCTTTAGACCAAATCGAAAACGTAATATAAATATCTACCTTAATATTTCTCTTACTTAACCCAAGGTATATTGAAAATGGTTTATCTTATTTGTTCATATCAGTTTTGTTTTATCAACTTTAATTTCAAAGTACCTAATACTAAAGTACCTATTTGGTATAACACTATCTCTCTTTTCCTCATTCTTATTGCAGCATTCAACCCTTTTATGAGTGACAGTCATTTATTGTTTCTATTCTTTTCCATAAGGAAGGTAAACTGCCTTAAGAATCCCTTTTTCAAATACCGAGCTTGCTATTATTAATCGAAAGCATTGAGGTTTATAATTAGCATTCCTTCAATGTGACAAGCATCATCTTGTGTCCGCTTTAATGTTCCTCAGTGACATTAATTGTATTTTTAAATTAGATATCTAAAAGTATACTCAACTACTGATTTAGCCAAAAAGATTATCTCTTGAATTGTATGATATGTGTGCGTATATATGTATTACGCCTTTAGAAAACAACAACATTTTATGATACGCCAAGTCCGATTTATTTATCGTACAACATAAGAGACCTTGGAGGCGGGCAATTAATGATTTACTTTATTTGTTAATTCCTTCGTTTGTTTATAAAGGCGTCAAAGTACAGGAGTTCATTTTCTTGTTTTGTCATTCGGGTTGAAAAAGATTGTCTTTAGATCGCACTAAAATTTGTAACTTTGCAGAAAAAATTTCATCTTGAAGATCTTTGGACAAGCAATGTGTTTCCAAAATTGCATTGCTTATAGATGCTGCTCAAGTATGCAAGTACATGAACACAATGTTATTGTTTTCTTTGACTATGTACTATAGCTTTAAGCTCAATTGTAATTGACACAAACTGCTTGTCAACAAAACAAAACATACTTAGATTGTTTAGTAACTTCATCTTTATGCATACGATCTTGTTTTTTTTTTTTTTAGTTTCTGATTACATGTATAAATTATGCGTCTTTGCTTAAATTTTCTGTTCTATTGTAATCTTTGATTTCTTTATGCAAGTAGACAAAGTACATTTATCTCTTTAAAGTCAAATTATATATCTTGACAATACAAACTAAAAAGAGAATTAATATGAAAAAAAGCAACTCAAAGTATTTTGCCGCCATGCCGAATCATTCAAAGGACTATATGAATGGTTCCCTTGAATTGATACAAAATTCTGTATAAATCTATAAAAAAATCAATGGGTCATTGGTTAGCTTTCTGTATTCATGCATGTGCGGTCTTACAATGTTTAAAATGTGTTTTCTTTCTAAAATAAAGTTCTATCGTAAGGTCAAAAGAAAAAGTTATGTTTTGTGGATCTGGCCTTACATCATCGCCCTTCAATCTAGATGACTCATGATAGCAAGCTGGATAGTCATTTTAAAAATTCTGCATAGGCTATCAGGAAGGAAATCCAAAATACAGACGCACATGGTGCTACAGTTTGAGAAAAAAATACTATCAAGAAATGTCATCTTGACTTGAAAATGCTACGGCGTAAGGGACATCAAATGAAAGCTTTGGAGTGGCTACTTGTAAAGCATCATGTATAGTTCTTCCAGAAATTGTTGTCGCGCCAAGATGTCGCATTTTGTATATTTTGTACTATAATTTTTCAACGTTTGCGACATTACTTCTTGGAAACACTGTATAAAACTCTTACTATGGAAATGTAACTGTCGGCAATGTACACTCTCATGCTTACTTAAATGACACATCGTATAGATGAAGACTGAAACTTAACCTATAGTATCTAGCAATAATTTTTGGCAAAACTAGCTTATGAGTCAAATGGTTTCTTACATTGAAACTATTATTGACTATACTTACTATTGAATTAAAAAAACTTACCGTCATAAACATTTATGTGTCTCTAGCCTTGAACAATCAGAAGCTATCTATTGCACAAAGAATATTAAGTATTTGTTACAGCGAAAAATGTTCTGAATAAACAAATAAAAGACTCGCGATTGATTATTTGATGGTTTCTTAGAATACTAATTATAGAAACAGAAATGATGCATCTTGTCAATACCTTATATATGGATTTTGTGCTTGAGCCTTTTTTTTTAAAAAAAAAAAACCTACTTTCACTTTTTATTTGCGGTTTTCTGGTACAACATATATGCTTTTATCTCTCTTCTTTGACAATACAAGACAACATTCGTGCTCTTTTGATTTAATGGTTCAATCTCAACAAAGTTGGGCTTTAACTATTCATAATACGCTCTCTCTTCAAAAAAAATAGCCTTCGTAAAAAAGTTAACGACCAAAAATTTTGGTCACCTCGCTCAGAATTAGCCAAATCCTTCATAGCTTCTCCTTCGGTTTAGAGTTTTTAAGTTTTCCTTTAGAAATAAGGCATAAATGTGAAGGAAAGAAAGATCGGATTGAGACGGCTATTCTAGAGTCTTTCTTAGTCTTGATGGAAAACGTGTCTTCTACTAAGATTGTTCATCAACCATAAACTTTAATTTTTATCAATCACCCGGTTAGATCTTTCTGACTAACTCACGACTTTATTTAAGTAGGCAAAGAGAATCCGTATATGAAGCATCGACTCCGACCTTTATTACCTTGTTTATCATGTCTAAAACTGTTGTTTCTGACCTCAAGAGTGTCATGTATTATAGTGAATCTTATTCACAAATAGCCTCCATATCGTATAAGAATGGATACTTATTTTCTAATCAATATCTACTCAAAAGGGCTTTTTGTACTAATTACAGTGTATCACGAACTTGAATGCATATCTGAAGGCAATACTCAAATTAAGCCGCCCTTTTCATCGTTTCCTTTTTGCTAAAAGTACCTGGATATTGTCTTATCTAATTTCGATAGGATCAGATTTTTTTCTTGTGTAATATTTTATTAAATGTAAAATAAATATGTTTCAACTACACATCGCTGAGGAGTGTAGCGTGGATAAATTAAAGATTAGGAGAAAAGAAGAGAAAATATTTCGATCTAAAAGAAGAGAATGAACCTTGAGTGAGATCGATATCTTACTTATTGCGTCCGAAATGATCCACTCAGAGTCAAAAGGTTGGTTGTCAATGGTAAATTGCCAGTAGGCGGATGGCGGGATCAGACTTACATTGGGTCATTCCAAAAATTCTCGATCAACTTTCTGTTCTCATCTTTACAAACCCCCAATTGGTCAAAAACAAAATTGCTCCAACACCAAGCCAATGGTACCATTGAATTTCTTGATTTCAAAGAACATGTTTTAAACAAAAAACCAGCCCTGTTGATGATGTAGTTGTCGAGTAATGGCGCATCCAAGATCGGCTTGTTTAGGCCCTGTTTTGAGCATTTTTGAACGTTTTTGCTATAAAATTCATATAAAGCTTGTTATCTAATAGCTTATAGAAAATAATGTATGCTACTTTGAGTCCCAAAGAACATAGAGGAATCGAAATATTGGCACTTTATAATGTGAATGTGAGGTAACTGGACATATGACATACTTGATGTTGTTGTGCGAAGATTAAAAGTAGACAGTTTCAATTCTTTATCCAGCAGATCAGAAATCGAGCTTTTGGTTGGAACTGCATAAAGACGCAATTGTATGACTTTGGTGTAGTGACAAAAGTTGTAGATTCTTGCTTTTTGAGTCTATTGATGCAAGAAACACAACTATTCTGATCATAGAATATTGAGCGAATAGGCGAAAATATTCCCAAGGTTTTCTACTTCTATCATACCATTTTCTAAATACAATTGGCAACCAAATGCTCTGAAAAAAATTAGAACTTTTGGCGCATATTTTGAGTACTCAAGCTTGTCAGTAGCTTTAATTTTCATTGTGTAACATCAAAAAGAAGGTCAAAGAGTTGTTAGCTTGATGATTTTCATGAGTAGTACCCTTTGGATCAGATTAATTTTTGGTCATTTTTATAAGTCGTTTTTTTTACCCTCTATGTTAGTAAATATGGTTTGTAAGTATTTGAAGTATTTCTGCGTGAAGAATCAGATTTTATGCTATCCTTATATGTCTAGGAAAAAGGCAAATTCTTATGCTGAACTGGCCCAACTATCTAATTCAACAAATATTGATTTCGCTTTTGTTAAAGTAGTTAGAGATGCTATAAGTGGATTTTTCTGTCTTCAGTGAATGCTCTTGATGACTGAACGAGCTTTCTGAATTTTTTCTTCTACCTAATTTGAACTCCTTATTGTTGAACTCCTTATTGTTGAACTCTAAATTCTGACAGCTACTTGTGTCACAGAATGCTTATTTTTTACTTTGAATCCCTATTATTGTACTACTTTATATCACATTAGACTTTAACACATTGTTACATTTCAGTTGCTTCCGTCGATTGTAGTCTTCCTCTTGTGTTTGTCCTTTCTCTCCTTTTTTTCTCTTTTGTTATTATTATTAAAACTCGTATTTGTTACTTAATTTCTGTGTTGCTTTGTCATTCTACTTGAACTTCTACTTTTTGACATGATCATCTTCATGCATGATGCTATTACTTATTGGAGTAGTCCTACAATTCAGTTAGTTTGACTTTATTATAAATCGAATTGCTTTATCTTAACGAGTTCATTATGACTCACATCTTTTTACTTTAGAATTAGTAATCGTTTTCTCAATAAACTATTCAAATTATTGTTCAATAAAGACCAGAAAATTTTTCTCACTTTATTTTGATCATTTGGACTACTTGTCTATTTGACTTCCTGGATACTGACATAAGAAGGTCTTTAACTTTAAATCATTTACTTAAGGGTTCGTTACCTTAAAAACGTGGTGTTTTACATAAAATCGTTCCTTTGTTTTGGATTCTACTGTATAAACTCTTTTATGCGTTACTGGTATAAAAATCCAACCTTGACCCGTAACAACAGCAACAATATTCTATATTATTTCCAAAAATAAAAGACAAGTTTCCCGACAAATTTTCAAAAAAAATTCCCCAACGGGGAATTGAACCCCGGCCGCGTCGGTGAGAGCGACGAATCCTAGCCACTAGACCATTGAGGAGATTTTTTAGTTGTAATTTTTGCGTTCCACTAACCATGTCTATAGCTGCAGTAAGATCACGTGACCAAGAAATACTATTTAGGTTTACTCTTTAACTCTTGATTCTAAAGAAGTAGGCCCAAAAAGGAAATTATTTAAACTAGGTAGTTTTTATCACTGATCAAAAATTGAATACCTTTTATTCTTTGGATTATGTGGGTTATTTATATGTTTTCTAGTTATTTGTACTAGTACGTAATTAGTAATTGAAGACATGAAATATAAAATAATATGCTAAATATAATTGCTAATAATTGACTAATATCAATGTTTTGCTAAGTATCCTTTTTGATTCTTTTTCTTCGTTCTTTGCTTCGTTTTATGTTAGGTGAGAACCTTCTTCTTTTCTTTGCGTTTGCTTCTTTTCGGAATTTCATTTCTAGTTTTAGCGGCAGTTCTTGCATGAGTTGTGTATTACTTGCAATGTGCTTCGTAACCAAATTCGGCTCGACATAGTTGAGAAGTTATATTCTTTATATATAGCTTTAAAATATTTAAAGAATGGTGACGTAAGAGGTTCTGCCGAACCGTATCCGTTTGTGTCCGTGCCGCTTCTATACTATAGGTGTACGTAGTAAAGGGGTGAAGCACCCTCTGAGTAATGGTTGTTCTTGTTCTGGGTGTTGTAACAGGTGTTGGTGATGATTTTGGTGCGTTCGTGGTGAACATGTGGATCCAAGGACCAACAAGAATACTAATAAGCCATCTCTCTTTCATGCAGTGGCATTTTCCCATTATTTTCTTATACTCTTTCTTATGCAAGCAAATTAAGGCCTTTATTATCTTTAATTCCTTTTTTTTTACCCGTTATCTGTCTGTTCTTATCGTTGTTTCTTAGTACATTGTACTCACTATCTAATTCCGTTGAATTGTATAAAAGCTGAATTAGCAAAATCTAATAAAATTATCGAACTTTGGAAAAAGATATTTTCGAAGGATATTACCTGAGAATCTAGTGCTATTACATTCGAAGTAGGTTCTTACAGTCTTTCCTTGGTGCTCGTGTGTAATAAGTGATTAATCGGTTACCTTACTTCTAGAATATCTGCTTCAATTCTGTTATCATCACTGTCATTAGAAAAATTAAACTAAATGTAAATTAAAAAGATCCGGTCCGCGTTAACTGTCCGATAAAATGTCAAATCGTTTGCCTATTGAATTTCGGAGACAAATAGCCTTAGTCACGTGGCTAGAAAGTTGTTGTGCAGTATGTTTGGTTCAATGCTTAACTTTTTTTTTTTTTTTTTTTTTTTAGATTCATACAAGTAGTATGGTAAATGCACTTTCTTTAACTAAGCCTATACGCGTACTAACGCGATGAGCAATAGTCTGTTACTTTACACACTGATCTCGGTGATCTGAAAGTGGAGATTTTTTGCGAATCAGTGCCCAAGACAGCAGAGGTAAGATGTGTGAAATGTAATCTTGGTATAACTAACCATACTTATTATGGTAGAACTTTCTCGCTTTGTGTGCAAGCGGCTATTATGATAATAACTCATTCCACAGAAACATTCCCGGCTTTATGATTCAGGTAAGATTAGAGTTTGTTTATTGGCTTGTATTTTAATGGTTTTTAATTAGACTGGTGATCCTACAGGTTCAGGAAAAGGTGGTAACTCTATCTGGGGACGCAAGTTTAATGATGAGATTCGGTCCACGCTAAAAGTAATAAATCATTTACCAATGACTAAATACTAAATACTAAATGAATTTAGCATAATGCTCGTGGTATCCTTTCTATGGCTAATTCTGGTCCAAACACAAACGGTTCTCAGTTTTTCATTACTTATGCGAAACACCCTCATCTAGATACAAAATATACAGTGTTTGGAAAGTAAGTAATAAGTTATAAATTTTAATGAGCTCATATATTTCTTAGAGTCATTGATGGTGCTGATTCTACATTAGATGCATTGGAAAAGCTTCCAGTAGATGAAAAGAACAGACCACTTCAAGATATTCGTATTAAATCAGTCACCATCCATGCAAATCCTATTGCCGACAAGCAATAAATAATTGTAAATAAGAATAGAATTTATGTCTAAAATGATACATGTATGATGATTTGTGTATGTGTATATATATGTGTATATGCAGAGTTAAAATGTAGACCATTGCCAATCAGCTGGTACTGAAGGGATAGGATTAAACACTAGTAATAATAAGTTATTATCGAAGAATGTCTAAGCAAAAATAACTCACCTTGATCCTTCTTACCATTAGGCTTATTTATATTTAAGCCCCTAGACATTGTGGGCTTTGAAGACGGTACAACAATATCTAATGAAAAAGTAATAAATAAATCACTTTATATATCAGATAAGAAACTCACCATCTCTTCCAAGTTCAGTTATACCTTCCATTGCTTGAGGTTGTTGAGTCATGATACCAGCATGTCTTTTCTTCAAGTTTGATTGGTTATTTGCTGCAATAGTTGCGCTTTTTCTTCTCATTCTACTTGGCTGCCGCAGCTCTTCTTGCCACTGAATGTAATCATCTGCACAAGCATCACAGCCTCTTGACAAGATACCTCGAGGATGGTACTGCGATAATTGGTCCAGTCTAAAGTAATTCGAGCAATGCACTGAACAGAATATGTCACCACATTTTCTGCAGTGATGTCTTCTTTCAAACAAACCAAATGTTGTAGGACAACCTATATAGCAACAAGCATTTGCTTCTGAGTCTTTCTATATACACCAAATAAGTTTCTCGTTCATCAGTATAGAAACTTACCTTCCAGTGATCTCGGGAGGGAGAACCTGTTACTTCTTCAAAAACTATAGGTTTATTAAGACTTGTTGAAGCAATGTCCAGTGCTGAATCATTGTCGGATGGTGCGTTGTTACGAGAGGGCGGTTGTGCAAGGGTTAGCTGAGAAGGTCGTTTTTTACGAGTTAAGGAGTAGACATCCATTCAGGTAGCCAATAACAATACTTTATATAGTTCTAATGTGGAGAAGACTCTTTTCTCTACTTTTAGAGAAAAAAAAAGAAGAAAAAAATGAATTAAGGTTATTGATTATCTGTTGTTGGTCATCTTGGATCAAATAAAGTCCGCCATAGCAACGGTTACTACATGACTGAGTTTGGTTGCCATGGTTCGCTCAGGCACAAGTCTTTAAGTACATGGTATCTCACCCCCTTAAATTCTTCGCCTTTCTTTCTTATAAATATGTCTTCTCAACCAAAGTTAGAAAAGTCATGCTCAGAAACAAAACAAATAAGAAGCGACATAAAACAGTTAAAGAACGATATAGTAAGTAGCGCTTATCATTATTGTATTTACTAACTCTGTTCTTGTAGATTGCAGAAGCAAAGAAAGATCTCAAAAAGGTAAGAAGAAACAAGGAATGGCAGAAAAGATATGTTTTTTTACAAGCTGAGTTAGGACAAGTCTAATAGGTAGATAGATGTTTAATAAAAAAAAAATGATGCTTAACACCTAAATAATGAACAGCAGCAAGCAAAAGTTAAATCAACTAAATACTGAGTTTAAAAAGCTAGCACAACTCCGCCTAAACCAATCCCATTCATTACAAGATCAATGGGAATCTTATCAAACAGACACACGACAATCGAGAAAAAAAGATATTGAAAAACGACAGGCCGATTTTGACAAGGAGACCCAAATGGACCAAATAAAAAACGAGGAACCAATCAAAAAGTCCGAGATCTGCAGCAGATTGATCCATGTCTTAAAAAATCAAGATAGCATTCAAATTGTAAATCAAAACAGCGACAATGGCGATATTGATACTTCTGTTGTAATTTTACCAAATGATATTTTGGAGCTATTTTGGTTTATTGGTGTTAATGATATTCCTGTTGTTCAGTCTGAATTACCTCTTATGATTTCCCGCCTTGAAAGCTTATTGAAATAAATTTTTTATGAATGATGAGTGGATGGTTTCATATTAAAAGTGAAACCTACTGATCGTAATTCTTTTTTAGCTTGTCATTCTCTTTTAACCCACACTTCTTTTTCATCATTATTATAGAAAATATGCTGCAGTAGTATAAAGATGTCAAATAGCTTTTATTATCAACCTTTTCAAAAGCTACCTCACTGTGATCAATCATTCCAGTCACCAGTACAAACTCCAGAAGGAAATGTCACTTGTTCTGATTTATACCAAAAGATTATTACTGTACGAGTTTATTTTGTCCTTATTATTGTCAACTTTTTATTTGTCGTCATTACTACCAGTTACTTTGTATATCGTTATTTATCGCCCAAAGATATGACAAGTGCCTCAAGACAATGGCAAAATTACTCTCTTAAAAAAAGAAGTATTTTTGTCACTGTCTTGGGAGCTACAGGTCATTGTATTTTCTCTACCAGTATCCTTCTTAACCAAGTCATTGTTACTACTTTTACTTGCGATATCTACTTGTGGTGTCCAATGATAGGGCTCTATCTCTGGATGTACTCTATGTTATGGCGTGCACATCGTCTTCACTTCCTTATACAGACAAGCGAACTTCAAAAACGATTTTTCTATCAGCAAAACACCTCCATACAAACTTACGCTTGGTTTATTCAACACAGAAACGCATTGAATAAGAGTACAGCATACTGTTTGGTATTCTTTGTTATTTCTATGGTGCTATTGATTACTATCGTTGTTCTTGGAGAAGTACTCGGCTTAAGGCCACCTGGAACAAGCGCTCAATCCAACTGTCAATTTCCTTTTGGAAATTATGTAGTGATGGGTATGGTCAGCTTCTTTTTCTTGATCCTTGTTCCCTTCATTGTTTGGCATGTACGTAATGATGATGATGCACATGGTATTCGGCAAGAAATTCGAATAACATTGTCAGTGGGTGTACCATGTTTCATTTGCTTCATTGTCTGGCAAGTACTGTTTGCACTGCCAACATTTGCCAAGCCTATCAATCCTCGAGGCTATTTTGGTCCTGGTAATTGGATTGTGCTCATGACTACTTCCAACCATATCATGTCAGTCATCTACCCTTTGTTCAAGACACTTTCAGTGACGAAGAAACCCCACAGAAAAAGCAGAGATTTATACAACATGGTCACAAGACACTCATTGTCGACGGGATTTGAACAAGCACGGGCAAATCAAGCTACAGAAAATCAAACGCAAGAATGGGAACAACAGTTAGATTTGACCACGGAATCACTTAACTATGCACTCCATACACCTACGTTACTCAAAGTATTACAATCTTGGGCTGTAAAGGATTTCACAATAGAAAACATCTTGTTCTATGATCGATACTTGTGCCTAGTTCATGCAATTGAGAGAAGAATTGCAAAAGAGCCGCATCATTCATTTTATCGAGGTTCTATGACTATAGTCGAAGAAAATACCAGTGTGCTTTCTGAATTAGATCGTGATGTAACAAGTCCAAGTCAAGAAGTCTTAAATACACCTTTTGTGGAGAGAGAAGTGTCTGCGCTTGTGACATTTTACGATACCTTTATAACAGAACAAGCACCTTTACAAGTGAATATTTCCCACAAGGCAAGACATACAATTGACATGGTCATGGCTCCACTTTATCAGAATAAAACGACATACAAAAAGAAGAAATCCGGTATTCCAAACTTTCTATGGCAAAAAGAAGAAGGCAATATGCATCAAGAAGAACAAGAAGACAGTATAAAAATAACTATAGATGATGATAGTAGCACCAATAGCCTTGTGATTTCCTCTGTTTTACGAGATCAGCAAAAGAACGAAAAGCTATCTCACTCGATTCAAGAAGGAGACAAAGGCGTAGTCTTATTATCGAAAATCAATTCAAATCAACACTATCATCCTACCTTGCAAGTATTTGAAGAAGCTAGAAAAGAAGTATTTTGGAATATTTATTCTGGTCTATTTCCCAAAGTCGTTGAAGCTTTAAATCATACCAATCCAGGATAAAAAAATGAGTACAAAAAATTGATGGCTGTATATATTTTCTCTATATCTTAGAAAGAGCCTGGCGAAGTGTTTTTTAGATTCATTCTTTTGAACCTAAAATTTAACGAAAAGTATAATAGTTGACCTTAATAAACCAAGCAGCTCAAGATTTAGGATCTCAGTCTTTTTATGACCATATTCTGATGCAATCATCTTTCTTGATTAAAGTGTTTGATCTTGTACAATTTAATGTACTGACTCTCTTTTTCAATCAGGTTGAATTGATGAGAGCAAAGTCTGTCGGAATCCTAAACAACCTTTCAAATAAACAAAAAACTTTTTTTTTTTTTTTTTTTTTTTTTTTTTTTTTTCATGTATTGTTCTTTTTGTGCCCAATGATACACTTATTGAAACCTATTATCAAGACCAGTAGACACTGTGTTGTTCGGCTTTATAGTACAACAAGCCCTAAAAAGGAACCTTTGTCTCCTTTAGGAAAACACTTGAGAGACTCTATCAAAGTACGAGGAAGAGAAATAAGTTGCTTGAGTTATTCACGATCGTTCATAGGTGGCAGGCCCCTTGTCCACTGCTCATTTTATGAGACAAGTCTTGGTCAACCCTTTGAGTGGATACTATATGCTTGGTGATGTATTTGGACAAAAGGGCGACTTTATCACTTCACCTGAAATAAGTCAAGTTTTTGGCGAAGTAAACTTTCACAAAACATTAAGACAGTTGCTGATAAACTATATAGTTATGTGGTCTTTGGTATTTGACTGAATGGATGCGCTTAGGTCAACCAGAAAAGATACAAATCATTGAATTTGGTCCTGGTCGAGGCACACTTATGAGTGATATGCTGAGGGTAAAAAAAAATCATATTACACAGATAGAAAATTGCATAATAATTTAAAAAAATTAGACATTGTCCCAATTCCCTCAATTCTATAAGACACTGACAGATGTTCACTTAGTTGAAGCTAGTCCTGGTCTTCGAAAGATGCAAAGAGCAGCTCTTGTTAAGGGATCAGAAGAAAAAGATGTAGTTCGTATTGAAGGCAGTCAATTCGAGGCACCTGTTGAATCTATTTCGAGACAAGACGGCATCAAAGTATCTTGGCATGACGGCATTGAGGTTGTTCCAGGTATGGAAAACAGAATAAGCTATCAAGTAATGCTCTAATGATAGATCAATGGTCATTCGTTATGGCACATGAATTCTTTGATGCTTTACCTATTCACAGTTTTGAGGTAAGAAGAAAAAGTTAAGAATACATTCTAATTAAACATAATATTTTCTAGAAAACTGAATCAGAATGGAGAGAACTCATGGTTGATATTGATGATACAGAAGAAAGGTAAAGTTTTTTTTTAAAGAAATAAAGTGTTCTTGCTAAATACTAATCTTTAATCGTAAAAAAAGTGAGCACAATTTTAGACTAGTGAAGTCACCTAATCCTACACCAATGACACAGCCTCTGTTGAGTGATGCAAAGTTTGCTGATATGAAAGATGGTGATCGTGTAGAAATCTCCCCTGATAGTTACAGTGTTATGGATAAGATTACCAAGTTCCTGGACCGAAATGGTGGTAGTGGTTTAGCTATTGATTATGGACAAGACTATATTCAAGGTGATACTTTGAGAGTGAGTAGCTGCACAACTTGTGATAAAGATATCAACTTTATTTTAGGCTATCAAGAATCACAAAATCATCCACCCGATGTCTGATCCTGGCACGGCTGATTTAAGTGCAGATGTCGATTTCTCTTTCTTAAAGAAGGCAATTTCACAAGGATCAGGTAGGACAATCAGCAAAAACCTGACTACAGAGTTCTGAATAGCGTATAACAATTAGATGTTACTGCTTATGGCCCAGTTACACAAAAAGATTTTCTGGTATCTTTAGGTATTCAAGCTAGAGTAGAACAGCTGTTTAGAAGTCAAAAGACATCGGCCGGTAAAAAGGCATTATTGGATGGAGCCGAAAGATTAGTCAGCCCCGAAGCAATGGGTAGAATCTACAAAGTCTTGGCTTTTGCTAAAGACAATAATGCTTCGGTCCAATCTGAGCCAGTAGGATTTGAGGGGAAAAATGAAGCAACAGCTGTCAATGATACAGATAAACATTAAAACCAATCGAAAATAGATGGAGTTACCTAAACGAGTGTATATCGCCATATTAAGGATTTGTACTTCACAATAATCAGAATATTTTTTTGATTTTGTTTTACTTTTATGGAAACACTTTCATGCATCCCCTATTTTTAACCCATAATTGGTGACAAGGATTTTTCAACTAAGTCACGAGCTATTTTTTGATGTTACAAGAACTGTATCCTAGATAACGACAGCTTATGAGAAGTTTTGTCGCAAAAAGGAAAAAAAAGGAAGATGAGACAAAAAGTGAACAAAATTCCGTAAGAGATACGGTTGTCAAGATAAAAAGGCTGTAGTTTCTTCTTTTTCTTTCCTGTTTCAAATATCTTTCTTGCATTCTCTTCCAACATCCCCTCCAATTCTTCTTTTTTTTTATCTGTAAATAAACACATGACAGGAGAAGACCATAGTAAGATAGACAACAGCGAAGTGTATTCCGAAAAGATTTCTACAGAGAAATATAATGAAAAAGTGAATCAAGACTTTGACAAAAAGGTTACCAAGGACTTGGATGAACCTTGGGTTGTAGATTCTCAAGGAAACAAGCTTGACGAAGAGCATGCTCCTGCTTATCTTTATACTGAAGATGATCTGGACATTGCCATTATTAACGATATCTCCCTTACCGAAGATGATCCCAATACAAAAGCATTTACTTTTCGTGCTCTTCTAGTTGGTGCTGTATGTATACATTACTTCACTCAATCATGATTGTTTACTTGTTTTTCCTGTAGCTTCTTAGTGCACTTAGTTCCTCTGTTGCTCAATTGATGATC